>NC_090437.1:943661453-943961453 GCF_031143425.1 Pleurodeles waltl | reverse complement strand
ACAGCAGTGAAAAATAAATTTAGGAGTTTTACACTACCAGGACATATAAACTACACAGGTATATGTCCTATCTTTTATCTACATAGCACCCTGACCTATGGGTTACTTAGGTCCTGCATTAGGGGTGACTTGTATGTAGAAAAAGGGAAGTTTAAGGCTTGGCAAGTACTTTTAAATGCCCAGTCGAATTGGCAGTGAAACTGCACACACAGGCCTTGCAATGGCAGGCCTGAGACACTGTTAAGGGGCTACTTATGTGGGTGGCACACTCAGTGCTGCAGGCCTACTACTAGCATTTAATCTACAGGCCCTAGGCACATGTAGTGCAGTTTACTAGAGAGTTATAAGTAAATTAAATGAGCCAATTAGGTATGAGCAAATGTCACCATGTTTTAAGGGGGAGAGCATATGCACTTTAGAACTGGTTAGCAGTGGTAAAGTGCGCAGAGTCCTAAAACCAGCAAAAACACTGTTGAAAAGTGGAGGGAGGCAAGCAAAATGTTAGGGGTTGCCACCCTAAGGCTGTCAGGTCTAACAGCTATCTCATTCTCTTTGCTGCAAATGATTGGCCAAAAGATTTTGTTAGAACTATCCCACCAGGGGAAGATGTGATATTATTGTCTTTCTCAGTCATTGTTGCAGAGCAAGTAAAGCAAGAGTATGCTGCAAACTGGGCTCTTGCACAAGCCCCAGAACTATACCACATCCATACGGGCTGGGATAGGGACTTTTCTTATCAAGCAATACACATAAGGTCACGTCCACAAGTGCAACCACAATACGCCCTAAAACATGAAGCAAAAGCCCCTGTGAGGGATATTCTCCCACAGCCTGAGCACCAGGGAGTAATTGAACCCTGTATGTCTCCTATGAACAATCATTTGTTCCCAGAAGCTAAGCCAGATCATTCATATGGAATAGTGACAGATTATAGACATTTAATAGTCACACATGCACATTTGCAAAGCCAAAGTAATATAATAAAGCACTAATGAACAACATTGTCTGCAAAAAGTACAAAACAACATTGGATATTTCCAATGTTTTTTTCTGCCAAAATATAGCAGCTGAAAGCAGCGATCTATCTGCTTTTTCCATGCTCGGCTACCACCGCTGATTTTGCTGACACCCCCAATGGTATATGAAATGTCTAGGGCTATTCTCTGCCCGGGCAACATCAGTATTGCATGATATTGATCCAGAAGCATTGTCCTATGTCGATGACATGTCTGCTTGATAATGACTTAAAGACACTGGCCAAAGCAGATCCCATTGTTTTGTTATTTGTTGAACATGGCTACAGATTCAACTTTAAGAAGACAACATTTTTTTTTCCCAGTGTATTTGTTTGGGATATGAGCTCAATTGAGGGTAAGAGTCTGGCACCACACTTCCCAGTGAAGTGTGCACAACTACAACCATCAAATACCATATAAAACTGCAATCCTTGTTGTTTTTGGCAGAATATGCATGCCAGATTATGCAAAACACATAAAACCAGTCTATGATTGAAGTTGTCAAGATTTTTCAAACAAACATTGGACACCAGAACACAAACACAAATACTCAGATCACTATAGACTGACATGCTTGAAGCAAAACATCCACACACATATGAAAACAAAACAAATATGATCATCCAGATAATCCTGGATGCTATTGGCTTTACTTATGTCACATTTAATGAGGTTGACACAGTATAGATTGTATAGAAATACATTGATACTCCAATGCACTGCAGTTCAGATGGCTACCATTAAGCAAAGACCACTGGCTCAGGGAAAATGCATCATTCGCTTAACCCCAGTTCCAGGTTTAGAGGCTGTTACAAAGGATAACGTTCTGAATGTAAAAGCATTACCTCCACTAGGAACACAATGGGCCACTACCTTGTCTGTCACTGATGTAGATTATGTGTTTGACCCTAATTTCAAACTTGAGAATTTCTCCAATATGAACCGGAATACCCCATGCCAACTAACATTATGCCTTTTGATCAGTATGAATATAATATTTTCACTGATGGTTCAGCTCAACCTGTGGTAGGTACTAAGCATCAATACCTTGTGGCCTGCACAGCCATTTATGGAGTGATGAACGATCAAGAATTTCACCCTCAACAAAAACGTTTCTGTAGTCCCTTGGAGGTTGCACTGCACAACTAGCTGAACTTAAAGCATTGATGTTGGCACCGGGAAATATGAATCCCAAAATCCCAACACTGATAGTGTATTATTTGTACTACTATGTCCAGTTTTTCAGTGAAAATTTGATTTATTGGCCCCTAAATGGATTCAGAGACTCAAAATGAAACACAATAAAACACAAAGGGCCTCATTGTGACCCTGCCGGCCGGCAGTAAGCTGGCGGTAACACCGCCAACAGGCTGGTGGTGTTCCGCCATCTATTATGACTGTGGCGCAATAGCCACGACTATACCGCCGGCCCCTCCAGCAAACCGCCAGGTCATAATCCCCATGGCTTTGGTGCAAACACCGCTGCCCTGGGGATTATGAGTCCCCGACCACCAGCCTTGCCACAGCGGTAAACACCACCATGGAAAGGCAGGCAGTAAGGGGGACTCGGGCAGTGAAATGCTTGACGGGTGCTATTGCACCCGCTGCGCATCAGCATTGCCGCTGGCTCTATTACGATCTGGGAGCAATGTTGAAGTGACTTTTCCGCTAGGCCAATGCACGATAACAATGTTACCGTCTGCTGGCCCAGTGGAAAAGTCATAATAGAGAGCCAGGAATACCGCAGACACTGGCTGTATTCTGGCTCCCGCAGCCTCAGCTGTCTTTTTAAAAGACCACCGAGGTTGTAATGAGGGCCAAAGTGTATGGGGAAAGGCAGGAGAATTAAAAGATAAACTGCCACAAGCTCATCTAATACATATATTGGGCTGCCACCGTGCTGGAATATACGTTGGGGGGAATTCACTGGCTGACAAAGCAACCAAATCTGCAGTTGTTATTGCAAATATAGCTGTGATTATTCATTCCCATACGAGGGTGGATGAAGAAATACAGGCTGCTATGAATGCCTCAGCTGATGGCGCCCTTTACCGAAAGCATATCCAGCAAAATATTCCTACCATTTAAGTGCCCAAAACATTCCTTATGTAACTATTCTAGGAGTGGGTGATCGTGTGATCCCCAACCATGACCATAGGCACACTACACACCCACCCGTCAACTTCGCTCCGCCAACCTCGCTCTCGCCGCCATCCCCCGCATCCGCCGCACCACGGCAGGCGTGAAATCCTTCTCCTACCTGGCGGCCAAAACATGGAATTCCCTCCCCACCAACCTCAGGACCACCCAGGACCACCTCGCATTCCAGAGGCAACTCAAGACCTGGCTCTTCGAGCAGCAGTAACCCCATCCCCCTAGCGCCTTCAGACCCGCACGGATGAGTAGCACGCTTTATAAATGTTTATGATTTGATTTGATTTGATAGGCTGGAACTCTATCAAGCATCGCATGTGGGTGTTGCTTCTGCTCATGTTGGTGTGAGATCTAAAATGTCTTTGTTGCAAAAATGCTATTGGTAGCATCTTCTGTATAAACAGACAAAACAGTATGTCCTTAGTTGTGACACCTGCCTGCAAATTAAAGGCTCCACCATTAAGTGCTCACTGCAGACACCCCGCTTAGTGTCCAATAAGCCTATGCAGTGTGTGTACATGGACTACTGTGGTCCCTTAATTTCTGATGGTGCATACAAATATATTCTACTTGCTGTAGATTTTTGCTCCAGACTCCTGTGGGTGTGGCCACACCTATCAGCTGATGCTCACATTATTATTAAAGATTTGCAAGTCTTTGCCAGGACATATGCAGTAGCTGTATTCCACTCGGACCAGGAACATGCATTTGCTTCCAAAGCATATAGGGTTACCATGGGAACCCTGGGAGTAGGTGTGCATTTTTCTTCCTCCTATAATCCTGAGGGAAATTTGATAATGGTGAGAAAGAACCAAGACTTAAAGCAATACTTTAAGTACTTGAACTCAACAGATATATTTATCTCAAGTAACTATAATTCATGCCCTAAAGGAACTGTAACTCCCACCCCCATGCACAGTTTTGTAATCAATGATGTCACTGAAAATGTCATGAGTGATGTAATATGTGAGGTCATAGGCAGTATGGAGAGGTGCACAATATACGTAGGCTCAAAGAACTATAACTGGAGAATTTCAGTATAATGTCACTTTAACCTTTGTTTTTGTCAGTGAATTGTTCCTGTTTTTTTTAAAAAACAGTATGATCTTACTACCATCCCTAACTAAAATGTCACTGACCTGTGGTGAACAATCCCTGAATGCAACCTCACTGGAGGCGATCAACCCCACCTCCACCCTGTGCATTGACAGGCAGTAAGAGCGCTAATCACAATATAAAGGGTATCATTTTAAATAATGCAGATTTACTGACTTTGTGAAGGGTGACCACTTCAATATATAAAAGACAGGCCTACAGGCTTTGTAAAGAGATGACAACATCAATATACAAGGGAAGCCTATAGGTTTTGTCAAGGGATCACCACATCACTATATGAAGGCAATCCTATTGGATTTGTCAAAGGGGTGCCTACATCAATATATAAAGCAAGCTGGTGTAGTGAGTCCTAACCCCCAAGTGCAGCTCCTGAGATCCTGAAACCCTCAGCTAATTCTGGCTGGACATCTCCTAGCTCCCAAAAACATGGAAGTTAGAGACTTTTTGGCTCCAAAAACCTCCTCAGAACCAGGACAAACCTGCCAATCCGATCTGACTGTGTTACGGCTGGGATGAAGATTCAGTTTCCCCCTTTTGGAAGTCTCTTTGGCTGCAGCGTGCAGCCTTGCCCCACTAGAGGAATTTGAGCTCCAAAAAGTGAGTAGGTGCGTACAAAGAAATCCTAATAGGGTGAAGGCACCAAAAGTATCTGCCCTGTAAAAGACCTTTCCTAGGAGGAAAATTCAAATTTTTACCATTTGTAGCTTTCTTGCCAAACTCCAACTGCTTCACCAGGACCTCATTCAATGCCTTCCAAACTCATAAAGCCCTCCTTGGCTACAGCCTGCTACTTTTCCCCGCTGAAGATTTTGGACTTCCATTTTTGAGACTATGGGTCTGATTTAAAAGTCTACGGATAGGTTACTCCGTCACAAAGGTGACAGATATCCAGACCACCAAAATCTAAATCCCATTCTATCCTATGGGGCTTAGATTTGCGAAGGAGTAACCCATCCGCTGAGTTTCTAAGTCCCTAGGCAATCTCCCTGACTCAGTCCAACCGGATTCCTGTATTTGATTGCTGCTCCATTGTTGTCGGCCTCAAATCACAGCTAGGACCAGGTCTACCATGACCAGGTGACCGTAATTGGCACTATTTTAACTTAAAATATTAACAATGCCTATCACCGGTTCCAGATGTTGGATACTTGTTGTTTTGGTATCATTTTATTTATTGAAATGCACTCTATTTCAGATTTGGATTTTTATTGTCTTCTGTTTTGACTTTATTTCTGTTTTGGTACTGCATAAATGCTTTCATATTGCCCTAAACTAAGCTTGTCTGCCATAGCCATCAAGGGGTTGACTTTAGGGTAATTTAGTGACTTTAATGGTTGATCTTGACAAGAAGAGCTTTTCTTTCTTGATGTGGGTAGTCATCTCTCTCAACTAACAACTCAATTTCTAACACCGTTGTTCAGTGGGGGGGGGGATCCAGGACTTGTGTTTACGCAGTGCCACTTAGTGATTTACGTTGAAGTTAAATATCCCTTTTAGATTGCCTCCAAAAATAGATTTTTGGGGTTTTGAATGGCTTTTGTTTTTCATCAAGTCATTTCTAAAGTTTTCCTATATTCATTCTTTCTCCTTAATCATGTGATAACATAACAGTGGATTTAACCAGTATGGACAGCATCTTTATAACTATAAATATAAATGCAAACATTGAAAATGTTACTCACTGACCACCATAATCTCAATGCCAAAGTGGTGGAGAGGGTAGCCCTTCCTGGCCACAAGTTAGCCCATTGGCCATCTCCTCTAACAATTCTTTTTCAGCTTGCTCCCTTTGCAAGCTTTTCTCTGATGTGATGACATTTCACGTCACAAAATTCAACGCTGCATCTGTTAGTGTCATATTGTATAAGACAACATGACACAATTAATAATATTAATCACACACTTAATTTCAAAACAAAAATATTGAGTTATTAATCACTATGTAGTTGAAATTTAAAAGGGAACTATTTTTGTCTAACATTAAATAATGCTGAAAGATTGAAAAAAGTATACATTTAGATACATTCAAATATTCAGATTTATTATGATATTTTATACTTAATATTAAAAAATGTATTTGTTGTTATCTATTTTTACTAAAATGCCTTATCCTTAAAATGAGCATATTCCTATCTACATATAAATAGATAGGTAGATATTGGCATTGATTCGTTTTTTTCTCTCTATAGATATTTGAAATACAACTCTTTATTAACTTTTTAAGCATGATTTCATAAACATATAAAATGTGATCAGAGTACTAGGCCTGCCTCTTTCCATGTTGTTACCATTTAGAGCCAAGCCACAAAAGCACATAAGAGTAGAAAAGTACTACATAAGTACTTCCTCGCATACTCCAAATGCATTTTGCACAGTAATGAAAAAAAGTTATTTTGTGTCACTCTAGTTGAAGCTGGTTGATGCTAACTCACTCATTAAAAAATATTAAGGTTAGAAATTGGGTCTCTAGTTGGCAGAGGTATGCACCCTGTCCAAGTAGGGATAACAATCATAGTTAGGTTAAGTCAGATACACAACCTAAAATAACCTGTGCTCACCCTCTGTTAGCTTGGCACTGACCAGTTAGGTTTAACTTAAGAGGCAATGTGTAAAATATTTGTGCAGCACTTAAATTACAGTAACACAGTGCAAAACACCACAAAAATACTCCACACCCATTTAGAAAAACAGAGAATATTTATCTGAGTAAAACAAGACCAAAATGACAAAAATCAGTAAGAAGAAGTTGTGATATGAATGTTTAACAAATAACCTATAATATAGTGCTAAGAATTCACTAGCGGTCAAAAGGTTGCTTGAGGTCAAGAGGGACCAGTGCAAATCCAAAGTCCAGGCTGACCGAGACGCATGGTAAGCCGGCTACAGAACCTACGCAGAGTCTGCTGAAACAGTAACTTGTATGGAGCAAGCGTTGACATCGAGGAGCAAATGCGAAGGCCAAGAGTCAATATCGTCCACGAAGTTGGGTCACAGCGTCATCATACAGCCTGGCAGTTGGGTCCCATGTCGGCATTGAACTCCATTGAGATGAATGTGATGCATCAGTACTGAGCCACATAGAGCGTCATTGTCAAGCCATGCAGGCTGAGGATCCACTGTCATCAAGCAGCCTCTGTGTCGAAGGAGCCATGCACTGATTTTCTCATGCTATTTGGTTGATGTGCCAATTTTTGCAAAAAAGATTTGCAGAAACCACATCTGAGGTCGAGGACTGTAGGGAGGTATCTCAGGCAAGGGTGGGACTCACAGATGGCAGAGTCCAGCAGAACTAGGAGAGTTGCAGGCAGTCTTTGATGTCTGTGAGACTACAGGAGATCAACGAGCAAGACAACAAGCCCTTAGAGAATCTTAGGTTCATGGATAAAGAAAACAGTTCCAGTCCTTCTCACTCCTTACAAGAGGCAGCAGGCCAACACTGCACAGCAAGCACACAGCAACAGTAGGCCAACACAGCAATACAGTTGCATAGTGGCAGTCCCTCCGGGCAGCCCTGTTGTCCTTTTTCCTGGCAGAATGTCCTTGGTTCCAGTAGGGTTCTCATTCGGTGGGGTTTGCGGTCCAGTGCTCACCCCCAGAGAGGCCTTTGAAGAGCGCAAGATCCCTGTCCTTCCATTCCTTGTTCCATACACTCTACAGGGTGTTATGAAGCATTTTGTAAGAGGAGAAGCACAATCCTATTCAGGTGAAAGTGTCAGCTCCTCCCTCCCATCTAGCCCAGGAAGGCCCATCAGCATGGTGATGGGCCACCAGGATGCAAATGTCATAGTCAAGCTCCCTTCTGTATGTGATTGCCTTGAGGGAACGGACAAAGCCCAGCTGTCACCCACCTCAGATGTGTATTCAGGGAGAGCAAGAGGCATTTTCAGACTTACAGTTTAAAATCCAACTTCATCATAAGTTGTGATTTTAAATTGTGAGTCCAGAGACATGAAACTCCAAATTTCAAAATTTTCCCAATTGGAAGTTACACTTAAAGGATACTTCAAGATAACCCCAATTTTATCCTATGGGAAAGATAGGCCTTTCTGTAGTAAAAAATGAAAGTAACATTTTTTTGCGACTAGGACATGTTAAACTTAAAAGTAAATGTCAATTTTTTTTAATACACTGCACCCTTCCCTTGGGACTAACCAGGGCCTACTTCAAGGGTGTAATATATGTAATAAAAAGGAAGGTTTGGGCCTGGCAAGTGGGTGCCCTAGCCAGGTCAAAATGGTAGTTTAAAAACTGCACACACAGGCTCTACAGTGGTGGGCCTGAAACTAATTTAGAGGACTACTGTAGTAGGTGGCACACTCACTGCTGCAGGTCCACTAGTAGCATTAGATTTAGAGGCTCTTGGCACATATAGTGCTCTTTACTAGGGCGTACAAGTAAATTAAATATGCTAATTGTGTATAAGCCAATATTACCATTTTTGGAATACAATCATTCAATCAATCATGGAGATTTGAAGAGTGCAAACTTGTCACCCTGGGGGGTCTCCAGACACTGAGGGGGTCTGGGAGCCATGGCCAGCTTGTGGTGGCACTCGAAAAGCCAAGTCTTTAGCTGTCTTCTGGAATCTTCCAGAGAAGGGAAGGTGCATAGGTGAAGGTCGATCCAGGACTTGGTGGCGAGGTGGGAGAAGGAGCGGCCACCTAGGTGTTCCCAACAGATGCAGGGGACATCTTTGCTGGATGGGGAGCCAGTGGAGGGCCCTGAGGTGGAGAGAGATGCTGGTTCTTCTGGGGAGCTTGAGGATGAGTCTTGCTGCTGCATTCTGGATGGTCTGGAAGTGGTAAAGGATCTACTATGTGTTTCCAGCTTAGGGGCATTGCTGTAGTCAAGACGGATGAGGATGAGGGCCTGGGTGACAGACTTAGTGGTTGTGATGAAGCTAAAGCAGAGGATCTTGCAGAGCATGCGGAGGATGTTGAAGCAGGAAGAGGAGATGGATTTGATCTGTTGTTTCATGGTGTATTGGGTGTCCAGGATAATGCCAAGATTGCAATGTGGTTGGTATGGGTGGGAGGGGAGCCTAGGGCAGTGGGCCACCATGTGTCATCCCAGGGGGGTGGCTTGTTCCCAAAGATGAGGATTTCAGTCTTGTCCAAATTTAGTTTGAGACAGTATCTAGCTGGCAATTTTGGTCATGGTGTTTTGGAACTTCCTTCATATGGTGGAGGCATTGTTGGTGAGAGATAGGGTGAGCTGGGTGTCATCAGTGTAAGAGATGATGTTCAAACCGTGGGTGTGTGCAGTGTTGGCCAGTGGAGTCATAAAGGTATTGGAGAGGGTAGGGCTGAGAGAGGAGCCCTGGGGAATGCCACAAATTATGCTTTTGGGTGTGGAGACAAAAGAGGGGAGAATGATTCTCCCCTCTGTCCTGAGAGAGGAAGGAGATGATACATCAAAGTGTATTGTCTTGGATGCCATTGCTGTGGAGTATGGTGATGAGGGTGTGGTGGGAGACAGTGTTGAATGCTGCAGACAGGTCGAGGAGGATGAGGGTTGCTGTTCCTCCTAGGTCAAGGAAGTGTCTGATATTGACAGTTTCTGCGATCAGCGCAGTCTCAGTACTGTTGCTAGGCTAGAAACCAGATTAGGATGGTCGAGCATGCTGTTGTCTTCGGGAAAGTACGTGAGCTGGCGATTGATGATCTTTTCTAAGACTTTGGTAGGGAAAGTGTTAGACCTAGCATCCTTGGTGTGGTCTCCCCTAAATGTTTGCCTCTGCTTCCTAGGTTGTTGCTATGTGCTGTTTTTGTTACGATGGGCACTGTAACCGGGCAGTCACCGCCACGGCTACAACGGAGTTCAGATGTCGTCTGTGACTGAGATGAGGGCTGTTTCTGTGCTGTGATTGGCTCGGAATCTGGACTGAGAGGGGTCGAGTAGGTTGTTGTCTTCAAGGAAGTTGGTCAGTTGCTTGTTGATGGTCTTCTCGATGACTTTGGCAGGAAGGGGAGGAGCGAGATGGGGTGGAAGTTCTTCAGGTCGCTGGGGTCCGCCGTAGGTTTCTTCAGTAGGGCGTTGACTTCCGTGTGTTTCCAGCTCTCGGGGAAGGTGGCAGAAGCAAACGAGCTGTTGATGATGGTCTGGAGATGCGGGGCGATGATGTTGTCGGCTTTGTTGAAGATGAAGTGTAGGCAGGGGTCCGAGGGGGCACCGGAGTGGATGGAGTTCATGGTAGCTTTGGTCTCCTCCGCGCTGATGTGAGTCCAGGCGTTGAGGGTGATGGCTGGGGTTGTAGGTTCTGTGGTGGTTGGCTGGGTCTGGTGTCCGAAGCTGTCTTGTAGGTCGGTGATCTTACGATGGAAGAAGGTAGCGAGGGAGTTGCAGAGGTCTTGTGATGGCATGATGGAGTTGGAGTTGGCGTTAGGATTGGAGAGCTCTTTGACGATGTTGAAGAGTTCTTTGATGTTGTGAGTGTTCTTGTCCAGTCTGTCTGTGAAGGAAGTTCTTTTGGTGGCGCGGATCAGCTGATGGTGTTCGCGGGGGGACTTTTTGAGGGCAGACATGTTTTCTGCGGTGTGGTCCTTGCGCCAGGCTTTCTCGAGGGTACGGCAGGTTTTTTTGGATTCCTTGAGGGTGTCTGTGAACCATTGAGGTTTCCTGGTGCTGGTCTGTCTTGGAAGGCGTCTGAGGGGTGCAAGTTTGTCCGCGCAGTTGGTGATCCAATGAGTGAGGTTGAGAGCTGCGTCATTGGGGTCGGTGGAGAAGGTGGGTTGGTTGTCGCTGAGAGTGGAGAGAAGCTGTTCCGTTGGGATTTTGTTCCAATGTCTGCGTGGGATGGGTTGAGTGCGGAGGTGGAGAGTCTTGCGTCTGAAGGTGAAGTGGACACATCTGTGGTCGGTCCAGTATATTACAGAGTAGTGGCTGAAGGATACGTGGTTGCTGGCGGAGAAGATGGGGTCAACCGTGTGTCCGGAGATGTGGGTGGGGGTGTTCACCAGTTGCTTGAGACCAAGGTTGGCGAGGTTGTCGAGCAGGGTGGTGGTGTTGGGGTCGTTGTTCTGCTCCAGGTGGAAGTTGAGGTCACCGTGGAGGATGTAGTCCGGCGAGGCAAGGGCGTGCAGGGAGATGAAGTCAGCGATGGATTCGCTGAAGAGGGCGCGTGGTCCAGGGGGTCTGTAGAAGAGAGTTCCTCTGAGGGTGGTCCTGGGGTCGGTGTGGATCTGGAAGTGCATGTGTTCGGCGGCGAGGGGCGTGTCTTCTGTGGAGGAGGTGACACTGATGGCGATTCCTCCACCAACTTGGTTGGTGCGGTCTCTCCTGGTGATCTTGTAGCCGTAGGGGATGGCTATGGTGATGTCGGGGGCAGAGGAGGCGTTCATCCAGGTCTCAGTGATGAAGGCGACGTCCGGTGCGGTGGAGTCCAGGAGGTCCCATAGTTCAATGGCGTGCTTGTGGACGGAGCGTGCGTTGATGAGGATGCATTTGAGGTGGTTATTGGCGCGTGGGCTGGCGGGCGGGGTGCAGTCGCAGTGGAAGGTGTGTTTGCAGGTGAGGCATGGGAAGGGCTCATGGGTGTGTTTAGGGTTGGCTTGGAAGCAGGTTCTGGAGCGTCCCGGGTTGAGAGCGTGGAGGGAGGTGGGGTTGTAGCGGTGCTGCAGGGTTTGGGAGTGCTGGGGGCCAGGGGTCGTGGCGCTGGCCGTGGTCAAGGCGCGGACGGGCGCAGACGGGCTTGCCTTTGGCGTGCCCGTTGCGCGCGGCCGCACAGCGGCCGCCATAAGAGGGAGGAGGGGGGAGGAGGGGTCAGCTGGGGGCGGGAGGCAGGAGGTGGGAGGGGGGGCAACGAATGGGAGCAGGGGGGGCGGGGCCGAGCAGAGGGCGGGGGGGTCAGGTAGAGGGGAAGGGAGAAAAAAGATAGAGAAGGGGGGATTACAGAGGAGGAGAGGAGTCAGGAAGAAAAGAAGAGAGGAGTAGAAGAGGAAGGAGAGAAGAGTCAAGAAGAAGAGGAGAGTCCACAGAAGAGGAGGAGAGAAGAGTCAAGGAGAAGAGGAGAGACCACAGAAGAGAAGGAGAGGAGAGTCAAGAAGAAGAGGAGAGACCAGAGAAGCAGAGGAGGGAAGAGTCCAGAAGATGAGGAGAAGGCCACAGAAGAAGAAAAGGAGCATGCAGCGAAGAGTACAGAAGAAGAAAAGAACACGCAGGACAGGGTGCAGAGGAGGAGAAGAGCACAGAAGAACACAGAAGAAGAAAGAACACGCAGGACGGGGTGCAGAGGAGGAGAAGAGCACAGAAGAACACAGAAGAAGAAAGAACACGCAGGACGGGGTGCAGAGGAGGAGAAGAGCACAGAAGAACACAGAAGAAGAAAGAACACGCAGGACGGGGTGCAGAGGAGGAGAAGAACGCAGATGAAGAGAAAAGCAGGAAGAGAACGCGGTGAGGAAGAGGAGAAATGAAGAACACAGATGAAGAGCAAAGCAGGAAGAGAATGCAGTGAGGAAGAGGAGAAATGAAGAACGCAGATCAAGAGCAAAGCAGGAAGAGAACGCGGTGAGGAAGAGAAGAAATGAAGAACACAGATGAAGAGCGAAGCAGGAAGAGAACGCGGTGAGGAAGAGGAGAAATGAAGAATACAGATGAAGAGCAAAGCAGGAAGAGAACGCGGTGTGGAAGAGGAGAAATGAAGAACACAGATGAGAGCAAAGCAGGAAGAGAACGCGGTGAGGAAGAGGAGAAATGAAGAACACAGATGAAGAGCAAAGCAGGAAGAGAACGCGGTGAGGAAGAGGAGCGGGGCACAGAGGAAGAGCAGAACACGCAGCAAGTGGGCTGCAGAAGAGGAGCAGAGAGCGGAGGAAGATGACTACCAGAAGGAGGAGCAGAAAGCGATGGGAAATGGACAGCAGAGGTGCGGAGAAAGGTTGGAGGAGAGAGCAGAAGGCAGAAGACAGAAGTTCAGGGAAAGAGAGGTGAGTAGCGCAGGGCTATGAATGTGCTTTGCTGGGTTGGCCTGCAGTTTCTGCTTCTGCCTGAAGAGGACAAAGACTGGCCCCTGCTGTGTTTTCCTGCTTGTGAAGTGTCTCCAAGGGCTTGGACTGAGCTTGCTCTCTTCCTCTGCCAGCACCTGGACTCTCTTGCTGAGACTCCTACCCTGCCAAGTAGTGCCCAATCCAATTCCTGGGCCCTTAAAAGGAGAAGCTGGTGGAACAGAGACTGAAATCCACGCACAAGAGCCGTGTGGGAGAAAAACTGATGCAGCTCCTGCTTTGCGGTGGAAAAATTGTTGTACCACCTGCACTGCGGCTAGGAAATCAATGCAACACCTGTGCGGCGGCAGCCAAAATTGACGCATCGCCCACCCACTCTTCACCACCGTGCACTGGAATTTTATACACGCATCGTGACTGGGCAACAAAACACAGTGAACCTGCCCAGACCTGGGGTTTTAGCACCGCAAACCCTTTGTTGATGCAATTTTCAGAACAAAAAAAACACAAGCTTTCTTCTGCAGCCATGTTTCCAATTTTATTTTTTTAAAACTAAATTTTCACTGATTTTTGGCTAATTTCTTGGTCTCCTCCAGTGGAACCCACAAACTCTGGGTACCTCTAGAATCCCTATGATGTTGGAAAAAAAGGGATGCAAATTTGGCATGGGTTGCTTATGTGGACAAAACGTTATGAGGGCCTAAGCGCAAACTGCCCTGAATACCCAAGAAAAGGCTTGGCACCTGAGTGAGAAAAGGCCTGGCAGTGAAGGGGTTAAAGTGTAATAAGTTACCCCGTGTTAGTCTATAGGAGAGACAGCCATGTTACAGTAAATAACGGCTTTAGGAGTTTTTCACTGTCAGAACATGAAAAGCCTAAGTACACATCTCCCACTTTTTAAATACAATGCACCCTGCCTTATGAGTTGTTAGGGCCTATTTTGGAGGTGACAGAAGCCTTAAAAAGGAAGGCTTAGGCCTGGCAAACTGTTTGAATGGCTTATTGAATAGGTAGTTTAAAACTGCACTACAGGCTGCAGTGGCATACCTGAGACATGTTTTACAGTGCTACGTTACTGGATGGTACAGTGAGTGCTATTGCCAACAGCACCACGTAATTTACAGGCCCTGGGTACAGGTGGTACCATTTGCTAGGGACTAATAAATAAATTAAAGGTGCCAATTGAGTGTATAGCCATTTTAACATATTACAGTCTACAGCACAATCACGTTACCACTGGTTAGCAGGGGTAATATGCACACATGTAACATGAGTCCTAAAACCATCAAGTTTAGCAAAAATAGGTGGTTTGAAGGTTAATATGCCTTACTGGAGGTGAAGCTGTTCCTGGATTGCTTGTGTTCCAGTTTTGGGGGGCCTTGCCTACCAGTTCAGGATGGACTGTTTCCACTGGAGAAAGGTCAAGCCTGATTTGTATGTGGCTGGGTCAAACTGAAGTGGCATGGTGTGCAAGATAATTATGGCTTGGGATACAGCCAGTGTTTACCAGTGGCTCAGAAGTATTCAGATGGGAAGTATTCTAACCATCACGTGTTTGTATACAGCTTATTGGCAATGATAATCTTTTTGTGATTTGAAGATAGGCATTAAGCGTCCTGGCTTTCAGTGTTTAGGTATGAGTGGGATTAGCCGTGCATTAAGAAGCAGCATCTATGTTACCTAGTACAATCTGTCTTTCCCATTGAAGACTATAGGGGTGCAGTATCTGGGTGGCACTGTTTATCTGTGCAGTGATAGTGGCAGAGATGGATGCCCATTAGAAATTAGGAGCTACTATTGGCTGTGGGTTCAGTTAGCTTTGACTTTACTGGAACATTATTTCTTACAATGACTACACTGTGCCTCTGCTGTATGTAGCTCCATATATCTGTTCTGTCTTGGTCGTCAATTCTCATTCTCCTGCTGCTCACATCCCTTAAAGTCCTTGTGCTTCGCTTCCTGTACTGATGGGTGTCTCACCTTGATTGACAAGCTTTTAAACAAGACTCAGTTGAAGATGGTGCTTTTTGAATAGTTTAGTACTATTATGCCTACCCTGAAATAATTGTGTAAATGTATATTTTGATGGGGATCAGTTTGTTGGTGGTAGCCTGGGCAGTCACAAGGTTTTTAGAAGGGCACTACATTAAATTAAGTTGTAACTTTGTGAGGTCCCCTGATGATTTCTCTATTGACATTTTATTTGTGAGCAAGCTCTATGTTGTCAAGTTTGCCAAAGGAGAACGCACACTTGCTGGCCAAGAAAACTAGGTGTTGATTGAGAATTGATTCAGTTGAAACTCACTGCAATGTTTCTGGCATCATGGGGGCTTCTTGGCCACAGCTTTCAGTCTTGTTCAACTGGTAGAGTTTAAGGGCCAGAAAGTGACTAAGGTTTTTTATTTTATTTTGGTGATTTGTGCTTGTCTCTGCCTGGGGCGTGGATGGATGTACACCACCGTCCTGCTAGACTGAAGCATGCCTGTGTGGTGAAGATCTGCATGCCTCTGAGGAGACATGGTTCCTCCTCTAAAAGCACTGAAGCTTTGCTGTGTGGGCAACTGGTTCAGTGCACCCACATAGTGAAGTTTTTCTTTAAACAAACTCCAAAAGCAGGAGTTAGTTTCTGGTAAAAGCAGCTATAAATGATCTTGACACACTAGGGGCTTTCCCCCAGCGAATGGAAGTCACTTACTTGGTTTCCTGTTTGGAATTGTCAGGCTTTCCCTGGTAGCCCTAAATAGGGAGGTTGGACTGCTGTATTTTCATCAACAGTACAATGCCATTTGGGTAATCGGTGATAGGGTTTCCAATGGCGAAGCTAGCAGATCCTTGTCTGACAGGAACATGATGATGAACCAAACAAAGGCAGAATGGGTGAAATTGGAGTTTGGCAGACAGGATGCTCAGTCAAGTTGTGGAGAAGTAACTTGTCCCCAAGCTCTAAATAAGGCTTAATTTCCAAAGATAAAACTTTGGATTGGAGTGGGGTGGCAAATCAGTCTCAGCAGCGATGAGACCTTGGCAGCTATGAAATCTAGCTTTGTCCTGCTAGAAGCTTTTGCCACCAAAACAAATGCTAAAGCAAAGACCAGGCCAATGAATATCCAACTTTGAAGAGTCCTCACCAGTGTCACTATTAGAATTTTCCCTGATAAAAGTCTTTGAACTTCAAAAAGCTAACAACATTCCAAGCTAAAAACTTTGACCTGGGTAACCCACTTGGTGTATCAGGCCTCTGCTCCATCACACTGATTGCATTTAGGTTCAATCATGAATTAAAACGTTATATTGATGTGTAGGGGTGGGCAGAGCTCGCATAGTTCTACTCTGTGGATTTCTTCTGACTTATATAAATACTGAGAGAAATTCCACAGAGTTCAGCGAGCGGTGGAACGCTGCCCGGTTCTAGTCACAACGCTCAACAAATGCAAACTTGGAGGCATAGAAGTGACATGCAGCACCAGCCATGTAGGCGCCTAGACTCTGGAAACATATGGGATGAATATAAAGCTTTTTAAAATGCACAGCATCCCATTGTCTAGCACCATGGTGCCTTTCTTGATCTTGGGCATTTGCGTCCCTTGAGTGTGTGACCCTTATGAAAGTTCAGATTTTACTGAGGAAAACATGCAAGTGAATCATGGCCTTTGTTTTTAGCTGCCATCCCCACAGCACTCCCAGCTGCTGCACAGTCACTCCAGAAAGTATTAACATTTACCCAAGGAAAAAACGGCTTTCGCAGAGAGAAGTGATCTCTTATTAACGCATCTTTAACAGAAGAGTACAGAGCCTGCCCTTTGCCTTCACACTGACAAGCACATGGCACACCTATCACCACCCAGTGCTCATAAAAATAACTTGAAACACAGTAACTGAACCACAGGTTCAAGTCAAACAAGTGAGCAGGCATCTTGTAGTAGCTATAAAGTTGAAGTCAATGCTTTGTATAATTGGTCATCCCCCTTCTAATTCTCAAGAAAGACTCAGGGCTTTATTCTACTATATAAAAAAGCATTAATTGTCAAATGATTTTATATGTGTGTTTTCTCCATTGTATACGGCTAACATACCTCCATTCAGAAATGTAATTACACAATCTGTGATTTGCACACATGCCTCTGGCACACCGTGTGCCACCATCACTTTATCTCCCATGTGCTAAGGTGCAGGCTCCCCTTGCCCGCAAAAGGAGGGTTCCTGGGAGAAGCACCCTCCAGTTTGTTCCACCTTACCTGCCTGAGGCCCCAGCTTCCTTCACTATTATCTGTGCTACTGGGCTACTGCGTGCACCCAATCCTCAACCGTCCAATTCAGATGGGCCTGTTCTGCCTCCGGAGACCCGCCTGTCTGTGAAGAAGGGAGGAGGGGGTCATGCCAACCTCTTGCCAGTCCAGGCAGGGGCAGTGGGCAGGGATTAGAGACACAGGCACTGCAGCCTAGTTCAGCTCTTCAAAATGGCGACCGTACTTCGCAGATGTGAAATCTCACAAGGCAGCAGGGACTCTACGAAAGTGTAGTCATTGGAAGATGTAGGCACACAACTAAAAGCATTGCTTCATAAATTGGTAAGTTAACAGACTGCCAACAAGTTACCTGCCCCATGTGTGAGCGGCTCTCCGGTGAACTCCGCTCAGCCACCGGCTAGTGGAGTTTTTTTGCCAAAGCTCCATGAACTCTGCCAGCAGAGCAGAGTTCACTGCCCACCCGTATTGATGTGTTATTTTTTCTAGGTGTGTTTTTCCTTAAAAAATCAATCTTGTGTTCCTCTTGTTTGATTTTGTGTCATTATCTTTTTGTTTTTTAATTATTCTCTTTATTTCTAAATAGGTTTTGACATTTTCTATTGTTGGTTTTTGACTTTAAAATTTTTGGTACTGCTTAGACAAGCATTGCTTTGGTGATTTGCCTACTGTTTGTGCCATAAAGACCAAGGACTGCGCACAGTTTCTCTGAGACCTGTGTTGAGAAATAACCATGGCGTCTTTATTGATTTTGCAAGTGTATCCCCTTCTCAAATTCATAGCCCTCTTCTGACAATGCTTATTTGAATTCTGATGCAAGTTGGTGAAGAGCTGGATTTGGTCCTCTACCCTTAATCCCAGTTGGAATGAGCAGGTGATCATCTGCCTGTCCCAGAAGGGTCTGAATTTCATATTTGGATTTCACTTCAAACATTGATTTTGACTTTTCTGTATTCCAAACAGTGGTTGAACAAGTTACAAAAGATGTATGCTCCCAAACATGTATCTCCCATTAAGTGAGATTATTTCTATTTAGTCATTTGGAAGTTGTACTTTTAAATCTAATTAGTGACCCCCTCTGGAAGGCCCACTGGCTAGGGCAGTTTGACCAATTAGAAGGATTTGGCAAATGAGATTTTGGCCCTCATTACAACCCTGGCGGTCGGTGTAAAAGTGGCGGTAATACCGCCAACAGACCGGCGGTAAAAAAAATGGGATCACGACCACAGCGGAAACTGCCAACATAGACAGCCACTTTAACATTCCGACTACCTGGGCGGTAGCAACGCCGCCAACAGACAGGCGGAAGACAATGTACCGCCCATAGTATTATGACAGGACAATCCGGCAGCTTTTCCGGGGCGGTACCAACAACATCAAAAGCACGGTGGAAACACTACACTGAAGGGGAAACACTCACCTTCCGACACTCCACGAAGAACCAGGACGCCATGGAGAGCGAACTGCAGGTCCTCCTCATGTTGGTCTACCTACTAATACACCAGGAAGTAGAAAGACGGTGGCTGTGACGACGACGGTGAGTGCTGCACCTAGCACACAGGGGAGGGGTGGGGGTAAAAGAGAGTTACACACACACACGGCACGCAACACACCCATCCCCCACCCTCACCCACAACACCATACACACTAACACATCCAACAACATGACAGATACACCCCGTCACCCCTGGAAGAACGCAAGGACAACCGGAAATGAGTTTCACCAGTGATATTTTGGAACAATCAGATATAGCTATTAAATACAAATTATTCAGTGTATACAAATATTTACATTATGTACAGAAGGCCGTACACTGTTCCTTGTAAATGTCCGTGGACCAGTGGTCCAAAAAACCATGGGTGACTCCCACACATGACACCTGCCTCAAAACGGAGAGAATACTGCAGGGGCATCAGGTCGAAAAAACACAGGCACCTCAGGGGGAAGGGGAGGGGGGGCACCTCAGCCGGAAGATGGTAATACATCACAGCTCCTCGAGGGGACTCCATGCCCACTGCTTGGTCCTGGGGAGTGCAAAGCCACAGTCTCTCAAGTCTCTTAAGTGGGTGGTTTGCCCACTGCTTGGTCCTGGGGAGTGCAAAGCCACAGTCTCTCTAGTGAGTGGTTTGCTAACTGCTTGGTCCTGGGGAGTGCAAAGCCACAGTCTCTCAAGTGGGTGGTTTGCCCACTGCTTGGTCCTGGAGAGTACAAAGCCACAGTCTTTCTAGTGAGTGGTTTGCCCACTGCTTGGTCCTGGGGAGTGCAAAGCCACAGTCTCTCAAGTGGATTGGTGCCCAGTGTGCTTCATCCTGCCAAGGATAGGGTGAGTGGATGCCTTCTTCCACTGGTTCTGGAGGGGCTTGGTGCCCAGTGTGCTACATCCTGCAAGTTAAGGGTGAGTGGATGCATCCTCTACTGGTTCTGGCGGGGGCTTGGTGCCCAGTGTGCTTCATCCTGCCAAGGACAGGGTGAGTGAATGCCTTCATCCACTGGTTCTGGAGGGGGCTTGGTGCCCAGTGTGCTTTATTCGGCCAAGGATAGGGCGAGTGGATGCGTTCTTCCACTGGTTCTGGAGGCGGCTTAGTGCCCAGTGTGCTTTATCCTGCCAAGGATAGAGTGAGTGAATGCATCTCTCCACTGGTTCTGGAGGGGGCTTGGTGCCCAGTGTGCTTCCTCCTGCCAAGGATAGGGTTAGTGGATGTCTTCTTCCACTAGTTCTGGAGGGGGCCTGGTGCCCAGTGTGCTTCATCCTGCCAAGGATAGGGTGAGTGGATGCATCTCTCCACTGGTTCTGGAGGGGGCCTTGTGCACAGTGATGCTGCACCTGGGGTGTGGCAGTTCCCATACCCTTACCTGGGTGTCTGAGCCACGAGATGTGCAGGGAACAGGTAGCATGATAGTCCATAGAGGTGGAGCCACACTCCATCCTGAGACGACTTAGGCTGCAAACTGCTGGTAGTGCCAGTGCTGGTGGTGGTACCTCATGTGGTGTGTGAAAGGTCCAGGACGTCACCTGCAGCCTCGGACGGCTGCCCACTGGGGATGTTGCTGATGTCTGATGTAGTGGCACCGGCTGGGCATGTGGTGGTGCAGATGGCGGTGAAGGTGGGGGTGGCTGCAGCTCTGGCTGCGGCGGAGATGCTGCTGGTGCTGCCCATGGTGCAGGTGTCTGTAGTGGCGGAAGACACCAGACTGTCTCCGGCAGCCTCGGACGGCTGATCACTGTGGAGGATGCTGGTGACTGACATTGTGGCAGCGGTGGTGCAGGGGGGTGCAGATGGCGGGGCAGGTGGCGGTGTAAATGGCAGTGCAGGTGGCGGTACAGGTAGTGGTGAAGGTGGCGGTTGGTGCGGCAGTGCTGATCGTGGTACAGGTTGCTGGCCTGTTGGGGAAAAGGTGGTCACCAGCCCATTACCAGGAGGCTTCATGCCCTGAGGTGACTTGCCCTTGATTTTGTGGCCCTTCCCCACCTTTGTTGCCACTGCTGGGACCTTGGCACTGTCCTCTTTGTGTTTGGATGAGGCCTTGCTGGGTGGGTGGTGCGACTTTACCCTGCTGCATGCTAGCCCCTTCTTCACCTTGGCAGGTGGCGGAATCGGGTGGTCCTTACCATCTGTAGGTGGCACACTGGCGGCCCTTGATCCTCCTGGACTTGCACAGACCACAGCGGATGCCGATTTGGTGGCTGAGGTGCTGGCCTGGGATCTAGACATTCTGGCCTTAGGGGAAGGACAGGGAGGGATGTAGGGAAGAGGTCAACGTTAGCTAGGAAAGGTTTTTTGGGCACATTGGAATAGGAAGATGGAGGGGGTGTGGGAGTGGATGAAGAGGTAGTGGTTGTAGGAGGTGTACGTCTGCTGAGTTTGGGTGAAGGTGCATGGGCTGGAGGCTGTTGTGAGATGCTGGCTGTTGAGTGGGTGTGTGCCTGTATTTGTGTACTTTGGGAGGAGGGCTCACAGACACACTGGGAGAGGACACAGGGGATGTGTGAATGGTTGTGGGGGTGGTGATTGTTTGTGAGGGGTGTGTTGTGATGGGCGTGCTGGTGATGGAGGCAATGGCTGATGATGTAGTGCATGCAGATGTGAGTGGAGATGCTACTGGGAGGGAAGAAGAGAAGGAGGGGGACACAGTGGAGGAAATGGATGTTGGTATGTGTGCATAGGTATGGTGCTTGTGTGAGTGCCTGTGTGATGATGTGTGGTGCTTATATTTTCCTGAGCCACTTTTGTGTGGTGATGTGTGTGCATGCTCATGTGAAGGTGTGCTTGGGATAGGGTGAGGTAGAGGGGATTGGGCCTGGGTAGTGGAAGTTGGAGGGGGAGGCTGGACAAAGGGACAATGGCTGCCATCAGTGCAGAGGCCAGAGCCTGAAATGCTCTCTGTTGGGCTGCCACGCCAGAATGACTGCCCTCCAGGTATGCAATTGTTTGTTGCAAATGCCTCTCGACACCCTGGATGGCATTCAGAATGGTTGACTGCCCAACAGTGAGGGATCTCAGGAGGTCAATAGCCTCCTCCCTGAGGGCAGCAGGGCTGACTGGGGCAGGGCCTGATGTGCCTGGGGCGAAGGAGATGCCCACCCTCCTGGGTGAGCGGGCATGGGAAACACGCTGAGGGGCTGCAGGGAGGGTGGTGCTGGTAGGGGGGGTGGCGGTTGTTCCTGGTGTTGGGGTGGGCACAGAGGTGTCTGCCACCACCAGGGAGCTTCTATCAGAGGAGGAGTTGCTGTCACTGGTCTCCCTCCTGTCCCCGTCGTGGAGCTCCCCTCGCCCTCTGTCCCACTGGTGGCTTCACCCTCCATGGATTCACCCTCATGGGCCATGTGGGATGCAGCTCCCTCCGTCGCCGGTGCCTCTGCTCCTCTGCCAGATGATACTAATCCACACAAGGACAGGGTGACAAAACAAAAAGAGGGAGATAGACAGAGGACACACATGGTCAATGCCAGCAACACCACTACTGTTGAGGTACACAACACACACTGAGCTGCCCTATGCACTAGGCCATGCCCAACCACTCACTGAGGTAGTCCCCAGACCATGGGGTACAATGCCTAACTCCAGCTCCTGCACACCTGACACCCACAGGTGCCTGCACACTAGTAGTTGTCCATTTGTACCATTGGTGTAGGGGTGCTTCAGAGCCTGCAAACAAGGGACCCTGGCATGATCGCCCTGGCCTTGGGGCACCCATAGCCCACATCACCCAACCATCTAGTTCCTAAAGCGCGCAAAGTCAGCTTTCTGAAACTGTACTCACCCCCTTGTGGCTGCTGTGATGCCCTCAAGCACCCATCCAACTCTGGATAGGCCACCGCCAGGATGCGGAACATGAGGGGGGTCATGGTGCTACAGGCACGTTGGGAGGCCAGCCCCAGCTGGACCTCTGCCGTCTTCTTGCTCCAGCGGTGCAGGTCCTCCCATCTTTTGCGGCAGTGGGTGTTCTGCCTGTGATAGACCCCCAGGGTCCGCACCACCTTGGCAATGGCACGCCAAATCCCCTCCTTCTGGTGGACTCTGACCTAGAGGAGAAAGTCAGAGGAAAATGTAATTACTCACCTGTCTGGACCATCATACCCATTGCCCACCAGTTCCCACCCATACCCTGATGTACATACAGTGACTATCTCTCAAGCAGCAGTCAGGCCAGGACGCCTTAGCACCCCCCACATGTGGCTTCCATCCACACCACTCCAAACAGGCATTGCCCACTCATCATGCTCACAGTTTACTCACCTGTTTGTCTGGAGGACCGTAGAGTAGCGTGTACTGGGGGAGGACCCCATCCACCAGTTTATCTAACTCCTCCGCAGTGAAGGCAGGTACCCTTTCCTCATAAACATGAGCCATTGTCGCTTCCAGACTCAGGTCACAGCAGCACTTGCAGTGTAGCTCCTCTCCTATTGATGGTCAGGTATTAAGCAAGCGAATGGGTAGAAAATGGCAGTGACGTCCTTGGAGGTGAGTACCGTCACAGCCGGCGTACATCACCATTGACTCCTGGAACCCATAGGGCCCAAAGATAACCCATGCGGAGTTGCGCGGCGGTTTTCGACCGCCTACCGCAACGCTGCACAACGCCAGCGCAGTTACCTCATTTCCCCTTCTACCTCCTCACAGGTCAGGCAGCCGCTTTTTCAGGGGGGCACATGGCATGGCACCTAACTGCGTCACAAGACATATTGGCACATATACTAACTCTTGATTTCACACACTGCCTCTGTAACATTAATTCAGACACAGTTGTGCTATCTATGTGTTAAATGCCCTTCTGCTCACCGTTCTCTTCCATAGGGTACAACCACTGAGGCAGCATATGAGATGGCGGCATCCTCCGGTGTACAGACCCCTGGTGGACCTGTCAACAATGGAGGACAGACACATTACAATCACATACAGACTTGATAGTGCCACAATCCAAGAACTATGTGTCCAATTGGAGCCAGACCTGATGTCAGCCATCCGCCAGCCCACAGGAATCCCCCCCAAGTGCAGGTCCTATCAGTGCTCCATTTCCTGGCAAGTGGCTCCTTCCAAACAACAGGGGCCATGGCATCAGGGATGTCTCAGCCAATGTTCTCAAACGTGTTGAGCAGGGTGTTGTCTGCCCTGCTGAAACATATGTGCAGCTACATTGTGTTCGCCCAGGTGGAAGATTCGGCCACAGTTAAAGCTGACTTCTATGCCCTGGGACATATCCCCAACATCATTAGTGCCATTGATGGTACACATGTGGCATTTGTCCCCCCCCACAGAAATGAACAAGTGTACAGGAACAGAAAAAGCTATTATTCGATGAATGTGCAAATGGTGTGTTTGGTGGACCAGTAAACCTCCCATGTGAATGCCAAATATCCTGGCTCTGTGTATGATGCCTATATCCTGCGAAATAGCAGTATCCCTTATGTGAGGGGCCAACTCCAGAGGCACCGGGTGTGGCTAATAGGTGAGCCCAGGGTCCCCACACAGTATATGTAGGTGTCTGGGTATGAGGTTGAACCTAAGGGTTAGTGTGTGTCTCACAATTGTCCCTTGATGTGTGCAGGTGACTCTGGTTATCTCAACCTGTCATGGCTACTGACCCTAGTGAGGAATCCCAGGACAAGGGCAGAGGAACGTTACAATGAGGCACATGGGCAAACTAGGAGGATTATTGAGAGGACATTCGGCCTCCTGAAAGCCAGGTTCCAGTGCCTCCATCTGACAGGTGGCTCCCTGTACTACTCACCCAAGAAGGTGTGCCAGATCATCGTGGCATGCTGTATGTTGCACAACCTGGCATTGAGACACCTGGTGCCTTTTCTGCTGGAGGATGAGCCAGGTGATGGTCTTGTGGCAGTGGTGGAGCCTGTAGACAGTGAGAGGCAGAGGAAGAAGATGTTGACAACTGAACAAACATTATCCTGCAGTACTTCCAGTAACACACAGGTAAGAGGCTGTAACTCCTCTTCACATTGCAGTATACTTTAGGACACTGTACATGGCAGCCTCTTACCCTCTATCTATGGACACTGACTGTTCCCTATGGGTTTCCTTTTTTCAGATCTGTGTACCCCATTCTGGCTTCTGCTATGTGTACTGGTGCTCAACAACTGTCATACATTAGTATGAGGAAATGAACATATACCTTGCAATGCTTTGCTAATGTTGTAGTAATACATTTGTGAATCATCAGACTATCTCCAGATTGGTATTTGTTTCAAGGGTGTTTATTTAAGGTGCTAATAAGTATAGGGGTATGTGCAAGAGGCTGGGGGGGATGGTGGAGGAAGGTCCATGGTAGAGTCCAGGCTGATGGCATCACAGGTGCATTGTCCAAGGGGGCATAGGAAGGGGAACAATGGCAGTTCAAGGTGGACAGGGGAACAGAGTGGGACAGAAGGATGACAATAAGGAGAGTCTTATTTCCTGGCAGGGGTCTTGCCAATGTTCTCTGTCTTCTGCCAGGATCGCCTGGGGTTGCTGGGGTGGTGGACACACTGCTGATTGACGTGTCCTGGGGACAGTGACATGGGTCCGCTGGGTGGGTGCTTTGCTGGTGTTTTCTGAGGGGGAGGCTCTGTGGTGGGTTGGGACTGTGGCAGGGGAACCGACTGTCCAGAAGTCACTGATGGGCCAGGTTGGTCATCGTGATCCAGGTGTGCAGAGTTGCTGTCATTACTGTGGGCCTCTTCTGGGGGGGCGACTGGATGTAGCTGGCACCTCCTGTCCGGTGACGTTGGGTAGGGGTCCTGTTGGGATGCAAATGCATTGTTATTGTATCTGTGTGTGCCATCTTGTGCAATGGAGGTGTTTCCCTCATAGAATTGTGCTTTCCCTGTTGCCTTGGCCTTGTGTGCTTGCTGATTGTGTGAGCTGGGTGGGTCTCTCTACTGGTCATGCTGTGGTGACGGGTGTCCCTGCAGGTCTGTGATGGGGGTCCATGCATTGGTGTTGCATGTAGGGCTTGGTATTGGGATGTGTGGGTTGTGATGGTGGGGTGGATGTAAGGTGATGGAGTGATGGAAGTGAGGGTATGGGTGGGGGTATGTGATTGCATGCAGGTAGGGTGGGGGGATATAGTAGTAAAGATCTGACTTGCCAGAGTCCAGTCCTCCTGCTACTCCTGCGAGGCCCTCAGGATGCATGATCGCCAAGACCTTCTCCTCCCATGTTGTTAGTTGTGGGGGAGGAGGTGGGGGTCCACGGAACACACCTTGCCCTGTAGGTCGTTCCACTTCTTCCTGGTGTCATCCCTGGTTCTTGGATGCTGTTTCACAACGACTCTCCGCCATAGCTCCATCTTCCCTGCAATGGACGTCTGCTGCACCTGCGATCCGAATAGCTTTGACTCTACCCGGATGATTTCCTCCACCATGACCCATAGCTCCTCCTCAGAAAACCTGGGGTGTCTTTGAGGTGCCATGATGTGGTGTGAGTGATATGTGTGTGGTGATGTGTGGGGTGATGTGTTGGGATGTATAATGTGATGTGCGTGGATGGTGTATGAGTGATGGTGCTCTGTGCCTATGAGTGATTGTGTGCTCTTTGCTTGTCTCTCTGGGCTTGGTCTCTTTTTTTTGTAAGGGGTTGTGGGTATTGTGGGTGTGTGTTTTACAGTGGTGTGGGTGTGGTGTGTGTAAGTGTGTCAGGTGTGTGTAGTTTGAATTGTCCAAAGTGGTGGAGTTTTGTTTGAGTATGTGTATTTTGGGAGCGGCGGTGGGTACCACCAATGGTTTTCCATGGTTGAAAGACCGCCGCATTGATTCATGGGTCGTGATACTGTGGGCGTCTTCCTGTTGGTATCACGGTTTGGGTTTCGCTATCGCCAGTTTATCACTGACTTTTGGGCTGGTGGACTTGTGTGGGTGTCTGTATTGTGGCGGTATTCTCTGTGTGGGTCATAATACCGTGGCGGATTACCACCGCGGTACAGTATGTTGGCACCCGTCAGCACGGCGGTAGGCGCCATCTACCCCCAGGCTTGTAATGAGGGCCTTTATTAGCATTTTCGAGGGCCTTGTAGCAAGAGTCTTGTATGAGGCAATTTCAGTAGCTGCAGGCAGAATTAAATCTTCAGCATTCTCAGTTATATAAGTTCCTAGAACTCTGCCACGTTATGATTTCCTACGAGGACTCCCACAAGGAGAACTCTTGAGTACAACCTGTTTGATGCCAAACTGTTGATGGAACCTTTGGGCAAGGGAGACATTTCTTGCACTTACAAATTCTTGGTCAATAATTCACCGAACCTACATACCCCTTTAAAAACCAGATGGGAGGCATGGGAAGGTCCCTTGGAGGATATCGAGTGACAGGTGGCCCTCAGAGCACTGTTGGAGTTAGCGATAGCCTATAGACTTCAGCTGAACTGTTGGACTTGGCCCTCTCTACAGGGTCACCCCTAAACCTTTTGCCTTACCCCTTCCTGTTTTACTGAATTCATTGTTGTTGGCCTCAGGACTCTGTGCACTTTACCATTGTTAACCAGTCCTAAGGTGCTTGCGTCTACTCCATAAAATATGGTAACATTGGCTTACACCTGATTGTCATATTTAATTTACTTATAAATCCCTAGGAAAGTGGTATACCATATTTCCAAGGCATGTAAAGGTAATGCTATTAGTGGGCCTGCAACATTTATGTTGCCTGCCATTGCAGCATGTGAGCAATAATAAAACTCCCTTTCTAATATATCTAGATCACTCCTCAGATAAGCCGTAGCACAGCTCAAATGGCAGGATGCATTGTATTTGAAAAGTGGGGCATATTCTTTTATTTTTTACATGTCCTTGTAGAGAATAACTTATAAATTCATGTTTCACTGCTATGAGACTTACTTCTTCCATTGGATAATTTTGGGTTACCTGATTACAGTTACATAAAAGGTTTGTTAGGGGGCAGATATATATATAATGCTTGGTGTCTAAGGAATTGTAATTGTTATAACCCCTCTTAATGGAAAAGTCTGATTTTAAATTGAAATTCTCTGAAAGCCACTTTTAGAAAGTTGTTATTTTCTTGTCCTAACATTTTTTGCCCAGCAGCCTGTCTCCTAGGTCACATGATGAGCTGCAGTTGGCAGTTAGCCTTTGTGTATTCCTACAGGACAGTCACACAATAGAGAGACTGCATGTTAGCAGGAGGGTCATCCAAGCAGAATTGGGAGCACAGTCCTACTTGCACTTCAGAGACTCTGCCTCAGCTCACACACAAACTTCACCTAGCCTGCTGTGTCTGTAGGCAGGCTGGGACCAGGCAAGAAGGCAGGACATTTGAGACACTTCTGTGGGGGAGGGGGTAGTTCCAGGCATTTCTTCCACTTTAAAACTGGCACAAGGTATAGGAACCCTCAGACCCTGTCTTCAGTTCACTTTGGAGCCTGTGGAAAGACTCTCAGAGGACTGCCCTGCTGCCTGGGGCCTGCTGTGTACTTCAGAGGACTGCCCAGCTGTACCAAAAGGATAGCCCTGCTGCCTGAAGTCTACTTTGTGCCCTCAGAGGACCGCCCTCCTACTTGAGACTTGCTTTCTTGTTTGAACCTGTGGCTTCCAGAGTGACTCCAAGGGCTAGTTGGCTGGCATCTTGATCAGAGCTTCAGGGACAGAAAAGCCTCCAACCACCTTGAATCCGCACCTTTGAAGTGGTGCTAAGTTTGCCCAGATAGCCCAAATAAAAAATTTGGGACTTAAAAAACATTCTGCCAAAGTGTACTCTGAGAATTAAAAAAAGATAGAGAACTATCTGCTAGCCAATCTGCCCAAGGAGCATCACCAGTCAGCCTGAATTTGCAGCAGCTCGCCTTTATGATCTTCTCTGCAGCAGCAAATCCTGTTCAGCAGCTCCTTGCAGAATGTGTATCTGGCCTCATGGAGCCCTCGTCACCTACAGCCTGCAGCTTTACATCACTGGAGATTTTTGACTTCCATTAAAGAGACCTAGGCCCTGATTTAGAGGTTGGCAACAGGGGTTACTCAATTACATGCATGATGGTTAGTCCATCCGTTGTAGTACAATTCCATTATCACCTATGGAAATTGTACTACAGCAGATGGGATATCCGTCAAGTTTGTGAGGGGGTAACCCCTGCGCCAAACTCTAAATTAGGCCTTAAGTCTGAACATAGAAATCTTCATCGTGACTTCATCGACCAGCTACCCTTTGATGATGATGATGGCCCCGACTTAGACACCGCTGATGATGATGCCCCACTGAACTCTATTTTCTCAGCCATGTATTCTTCAAAATTTCTTCTGTGTCCAAAGGAAAGTGAAGACCGGGTGCAATCCACTTCAATTATCTGAACCACATTCCCTTGTTGTCGGCTCTAACTTTCAACTTTGTCCCTGTGTCACACAATTAGATCTCTCTGGTTTGCGCTTTGATCTTTTAGGTGGTATTTTTCACTTTAAACTTTAATTCTACTGATATGTTTTTTGTCATTTTGATGTCAACTAATTTATTAAAATGTACTCTATTTGTCTAAATTTGTTTGGGATTTTTCATGGGTTGTGTTTCCACAATATAATTGTTTAAGTGCTACATAAATACTTTGTATATTGTCTCTAAATTAAGCCTGATTGCTTTTGTGCAAGATACCAGTGGGTAAAGCACATGGTAATTTAGTGACATTGCGTGGTTTACCCTGACAAGGATTATGGCTGTTGCTTGAGAAGGGCTCGCATCCCCTTCAACCAACAACCCAACTTGTCATATGATCCATCTGAAATTCTTACACGCTACGTATTTGATACCACTGTCGCTTTGGAGGGGCCAAAAGAGCTCTTTCCTTGCTTGCTTCCAATGTGCCAATAAAAGTACAGACTTTAAAAAAAATATTTTGGACATGCCTTGTGATTGCGAAGTTTCTGGCTGCCAACTTTTGCTCCATCTTGCATATTTGGAAAAGGCATTTTTACCCTTGACCACATATTGCCATTTTAGGACTCCAAGAGGATCTGGAGGGCAGGGGTAAGTGGTGCTTGGTGGAAGTGGGCACTTTGAACACCAAAAGGAACATTGCCCAGGCTTGGAGCTCTACTAACATACCCTCACTAAATTGGGTTGGGGCGATGGCCTGCTGTGTGAAACTGACTTAATCCATTTATGTGACACCAGGATGCCCAATAAATACAAGACAATTTAGGGCAATTGGTGGAACTATTATGGGTTGGAATCAGTAGTGTGATGTAGTTCACTCTCTTTATTAATGGCAGTACACTTGTATGCTTGTACTGCATCATTTTCTGTTTTATCTTATACAATCAATCAAAATTGGGAAAAGGTATTTACTACCTGTGCAGAGACACAAGTAGCATAACCGCACAAGGATTTCCATGCTTGCCTGAACCACGCATGTGCCTGAACCATGAAAATGCATAGTTAAGGCACCAAGCATTTGCATGGTTCAGGCACAGTGTGGGAACAGCAGACAGAGGAATGTGGTGGCCAGGTAAGTGGGGTGGGGGTGGTTTGAGGGGTAGGGGGTATTGTTTAGGACAGGGTAGAGTAGGAGGCCTGGGAGAAGGGGCAGTTTTGGTGGGTCAGAGTTGTTTTATTTACGGGGTCATATTAGGGGTCAGGGTGGAGAGAGGCTGAAGTAGTTCTTAGGACAGGGTGGGGTTGGAGGGCTGAGGGCAGGGTGTAGGGCAGTTTTAGGAGGTAGTTTTAGGGCTCAGGACAGGTGGGGATGTCAGAGTAATTTAGTTTGTAGGGGTGAGGAAGGATATAGGGCGCAAGGCTGGTAATGTCTAGAGCCAGGATTGGGGCTTGGGTGGCTTGGTGGGGTCAGGATTGTATTTTTAAGGACAGGGTGGGTCAGAGGGCTCTGGGGGAAGGTGCAGTTTTGGAGAGTCTGGGTTATTTTATTTTCAGGGGACTTGGTGTTAGGGCTCAGGGTTAGGGGGTAGCCAGCATAGTTTTTAGAACTGGGTGGTGCTGGAGGGCTGAGGGTGGGGTTGAAGGGGCAGGTTTGGGGGCAGTTATAGGGTTGAGGGCTGGTGGGGGTGTCAGGGTAATTCAGTTTTTAAGGTTGGGGAATGTTTTAGGGGTCAGGGCCGGGAGGGTCTGGGCCAGGTTTTGGATGGGTGAAGTTTTGTCAGGGTGGGGGAATGTTTTAGGTGTCAGGGTGGGTGGGTGTGGCGGGGTAATTTAGTTTTTTGTGTGGGGAAGGTTTTAAGTTTTGGGGATCGAGGTTTTTAGGGCTGGGGATAGTTTTAGGCCTCAGGGAGGGAGGCAGGGGTTGGGGTCATTTTTTACGTTAGGGGAGAGTTGTATGACAGAACCAAGCATGTGTTTTACCACATATACATTTACTAAGCATGCTCTTACAATGAAATTTGTTGTAAAGGCATGCGTCGTAAAGATGCAGTCTTGGTTCTCACCACTTTGTTAAGCCATGCGTGGTTCAGGCATGAGTGGTTCTGTCATACAGCCATCAACATTTGTTTATAATTCTGCATAGCAACAGAATAACTGTCACCATTTAAATGTTATTAAGTAATGGGGAAATGATTTTAGTGGGTCTTTGGGCTATAGATCTGTGAGCCCCATTACCTTTTGAAATCAATGTTAGTTTACGGGTAAAGCAATTAGATATTGCACATGTGCTTAGATGACAAGAAGGCATTACTCCTGTACAGAAACCGTCAGTACACAGCACCTTATTAAAAACTCAAACAGCACAGCTATAGTCCAATATCTTTTCTCATGTTAAGTCCTAATCTTATTAACAGAGAAGCGCCCTGGCGAAAAATGAAAACCTTTAGAAAACATACCCTAAGAGGTTTGAGGCACATTCAGCAGACCTTATGTCCCTGCATATATCTGAAAGCAGGTTTTCATAAAGCAAAAATATCTGATGTACACCACGAGTAGAAAAAAAATCTCTTTAATGCACTATGAAACAGGCCAGCTATGTGAAAAGTAAGCAGGCAATAAAACCAAAATATTTTCAAAAGACACTTTGGAAAAAAATGTCCTACGTCATTATGGTTGTTGTGAAATTGTGCTGGTCAATGGCAATAAAAATAACTTGATGGTTTATGCGTTCCTTACTCCTGTCATTCCTTATTTAAATACCAGACTGGCTAAACACTTTCTTTTGAAATCCAATTGCTGGAAACAAGAAACAGTCCTTCTATCACTTAATATTATTTACAAACAAGGGCCACAATTTATTAATATTGACCCAGCACAACAGAGCAAGACAACTTGCTGGACTGCATCAAATGGAGAGGAAAGGTGTGTGCCATATTTTCTAACATATTGTGCATTCCTGTTCTCTGTCTGCCCTGGCACACTGTGTGCTGCCTAGTGCCAATGTAAGCACCCTCGAACCATGATTTAAGGGTTACTGTGTTCCAGGCAGGATTGTTTTGTGCAGGTGAACAAAAAAAACAATCTTTAGAGCCATTTTCATCTTTCTCTCCTCATTGTAACTCTATCGGGAAGGTGTACAATTTTGACATATTCTCAGTTTTTTCAAGGAATGCACCAAAATAACACAGGTAGATGCGTGGGAACGCCTCACTCCACCAATGTAACACTTACTCGGTACAGAGTATTGCGATTATTGGTTCTAACTCAGCAAAATAATTTCATATGTTTTTGCTGTTAGATCAACATGCAAGAGAGGTGTGTGTTTGACAGAGGAGTAATTACTCGAATAAAGGTATTTTTAAAGAACATGCTTTAGTTTGCCAATTGTTTGCCTCTTTTCAAATGGTTACTAGCACAGTTACTAGCAATGTAGCAACATAAAATAATATCCTTCAGATTTTGTAATGACAGCATTACATTTTTTGTGCCTATATAGGAAGAGGAGGATCGTCTTTTAGTGTTGTTTTAAAACTGATTGTCCTCCATTTTATTATTGTCAAAGTGACTCCTGACCAAGTGAACCATCAGCCGCCAACACCATTGCCCCCCTAAAAAGCACCACCAGCAACAAGCCCACAAAGCAAGCTATATGATTCATCCCAGAACTGCTCACCCTCAAACGTCACTTTAGGAAACTCGAGAGACACTGGCGCTCCAACAAGACCCCGATAACCTCGACTCCTTCAGATCCACCCTCAACACTGCCACTACCGACTCAATGGGATGAAGAAAGAAGCACTCACCACCCGCAGTGAGGTGAGCACCAACCAGGCCAAAGAACTCTTCAACATCATCAGGGACTTTTCCTGCCCCTCAACCACAGAGAACATGATCCACCTCTCCCAAGCCCTCTGCAACTCGCTAATTACACCAAAAAATTGCTGACATCTACACCAACTTTGGCCCTTGGCTCACAGACCTCGACCACCCCCGCACCCATACCCACCACACTCCCACCCCACCAGATCACTGAATGGAAGCAGCTCTCCACTAAAGACACCGTATCAATCATGGCCTCCATCTACCCTGGATGCCCAGCGGACACTTACCTGCACTGCTTCTACAAGCTAGAAAGCGAAGTTCTTGGAGCCACCCTCACAGAAATCCTCAGTACCACCATCTCCTCAGCCACCTTCTCTGGAGCCTGGAAGCATGTTGAAGGCAAGCCCCTCCTGAAGAAGCCCTGCGCTGACCCCAACAACCTAAAAAACTACTGCCCCATCTCACTCCTCCCATTCCCCACCAAAGTCTTGGAAAAGGCCATCAACTGCCAGCTCTTGGACTATCTCAAAGTCAGCAACAGGCTCGACACATCCCAATCTGGTTTCTGGCCCAATCGCAGCACAGAGTCCACCCTGATCGCAGCAACTGACACGATCAGACTCCTCCTCAACCTAGGGGGTACAGTGGCCCTCATCCTCCTCAACCTATTGGCAGCCTTCGACACAGTCTCCCACCACACTCTCATCACCAGACTCCACAGCATTGGCATTCAAGATAATACACTCAACTGGATCTCCTCCTTTCTCTCTGGCCGAACACAAAGACTCCTCCTCCCTCCTTATGTCTCCTCACCCAAAGACATCATCCATGGAGTCCCCCAGGGCTCCTCCCTCAGACCCACACTATTCAAGACCTACATGACCTCACTGGCAGACTTTGCATACACCCACGGACTCAACATTGTCTCCTGTGCTGACACCAGGCTCGTCTTACCCCTCGCAGACGACTATGCCACCACTTCCAAGCCAACATCCAAAACACTATGACAGACATTGCCACCTAGATGAGGACCAACTGCCTAAAGCTAAATTCTAGCAAAATGGAAGTCCTCATCTTTGAGAAAAAGCCCCCCCCCCCGGGACAACACATGGTGGTCACCCTCAGTCCCACACCGACAAACCATGCACCAAAACCTCAGGATCATCCTGGACACCCAACTAACCATGAAGCACGAGATTAACACCATCTTACCTGCCTGCTTCCACATCCTCATCATGCTCCACAAGGTCTTCTAATGGATCCCATATCTACCAGGAAAACAGTCACCCAGGTCCTCATCTCCACTCCTCGACTCGATTATGGCAACAGACTATGACCCTCATTACAACATTGGCGGTAAATGGCGCTTACCGCAGTGCAGAAGACCGTCAACACACCGCTGCGGCAGCGGAATTCCGCTACAGCTATTACGACCCACAGGCTGGAATCCGCCAAAATCCAGACACCCACACAAGTCCGCCACACCAAAGGTCAGTGATAAACTGGCAATAACAAAACCAACACCGTCACGCCAACAGGAATACGCCCACACTATCACGACCCACGAATCCACACAGCGGTCTTTCAACCGCGGTATTCCATTGGCGGTACACACCGCCATGCTCAGAATACACCCACATTTACAAAACACAACCACATTGGACAATTCAAAATACACACACCTGAAACACATACACACACCACTCCCACACACCCACAACACTATAAAACACACACCCACATCACCCACAAACCCCTATGACAAAAATTTAGAAAGAAGCACACAGAGAGACACCACTATCAACAATGCTAGTATCCACAGGCACACACCATCATCACTCACACAACATCCACGCACCTCAGACAACACACACAAACACATCCCCTCACACATCACAACACACACCACCCTACACATCACCCACACCACATCATGGCACCGCAAAGACACCCCAGGTTCTCTGAGGAGGAGCTCATGGTCATGGTGGAGGAAATCGTCCGGTAGAGCCACAGCTATTCGGACCACAGGTGCAGCACACCTCCATAGCTAGCAAGATGGAGCTATGGCAAAGAATCGTAGACAGGGTCAACGCAGTGGGACAGCACCCAAGAACACAGGATGACATCAGGAAGAGGTGGAACGACCTACGGGGGAAGGTGCGTTCCGTGGTTTCAAGACACCAGATTGCAGTTCAGAGGACTGGCGGCGGACCCCCACCTCCTCCCCCACAACTAACAACATGGGAGGAGCAGGTCTTGGCTATACTGCATCCTGAGGGCCTCGCAGAAGTAGCAGGAGGAATGGACTCTGGTAAGTCAAATCTTAACTATTACATCGCACACCCTACATCATGCTATCACATACCCCACACTCACCCTCACCCCATCACTCCAACACCTCACATATACCCCTCTATCACAACCCCCACATCCCAATACCAAGCCCTCCTGCAACAACAAAGCATGGACACCCATCACCAAAGCATGTCCAGTACAGATACCCACACAGACCCCAAACCAAGTATCAAACAAGGTCCTAGACAAGAATGCAAGCAGTGGAGTACAGGGTCACCCATCCATTGCACACAATGGCACACACAGATGCAATAATCATGCCTTTATACCCCTGCAGGACCCCCACCCAACATCAGCGGACAGGAGGGTCCAGACATGTCCACTCCCCCCACAGAAGAGGCCCACAGTGATGACAGCAGCTCTGTCCAACTGGATCAAGATGACCAGCCCGGCCTATCTGGGACCTTAGAACAGTCGATTCCCCACACACTGGCACATGCCACCACAGAGCCTCCCCCCTCAGGAAACACCAGCACAGCACCCTCCCAGAAGGGCCCATACCTCTGTCCCCAGGACACGTCGAGTAGCAGTGTGTCCACCACTACAGGGAACCCAGGTAAACCCACCACCCCAAGAAAATCAGGGACCTGGGGGCAGTGGCAGTGGGCACACGGTTCAGGGGACAGAGGCACAGGATAACAGGGAAACTGGGACGACTGCTGTGCGACAGGGCGAGGACAGGCCCAGGGAACCCACTCTCCACAAGACCCTCTCCAACACCATGGGAGTGTACCATCATTCCCAGAAGACGATGGCAACGGTACTGGCCAAGTTTCAGGAGACACAGCGGCTGCAGGAGGAACAGTATTTGGGGATCAGGGAGGAACTTAAGTCCATCAACACCACCCTGGTCACCATTGTTGGGGTGCTGAAGGACCTTGTGAACACCAGGAGGGACACTGTGGCACAACAAGGGGCCCCTGACACTAGCCTGGATGATGACCAGCCCAGCACCTCCACCGGCGCTAGTGGACAGGACCACGACACCAGCACCCCATCCCCTGCAGATGGAGAACAACCCCGCAAACGGTCCCTGAGATCCAGGACAAAGACAGAGAACAATGCCAAGACCCCCGCCAGGAAATGAGACCAACCTGAATGTCATCCTTCTGTCCCACTTCGTCACCCTGTCCATCCATCAACTTCCCTAGCTCCACTTCCTATGCCACTTTGGACAATGCACCTGTGAAACAAATAGACTGGACTCTGCCATGGACAATCCTCCACCATCACCCCTGTCCATTTTACAACCCCTTCCACTAATTTGCACTGAAATAAACACCCCTGAATCACAGAACAATCTGGAGTCAGTCTGTGCTTTCACAAAATTGTATTTGCAATAACTAAGGAAAATAGCAATGTCGATTGTATTGTCAACATACCTATGTCACACAGCTCTAGTCCATGAGGTAATATAGCAGAGGTCACACAGTGGGACCCACATCTGTGAAATGGAAAGGCAAAGTGACAAGTCAGGGTCCTTACACTGGGTGAAAGTGACAGACTTATGATAGGTTTAAAAATTGTATGAGAAGTGTGAGCCAGTGACATCTTCTTACCTGTGTCTCACTGGAAGTATTGCTGGATAACGTTGTTTCTGTTGTCGATATCCTCTTCTTCTGCCTCCTCTTCTTCACTGTCCACAGGCTCCACAGCTGCCACAAGACCTCCTTCTGGACCATCCTCCTGCAGAAAAGGCACCTGTCGTCGCAAAGCCAGGTTGTGCAGCATACAGCAGGCCACGATGATCTGGCACACCTTCTTTGGTGAGTAGTAGAGAGAACCACCTGTGATATGGAAGCTCCGGAACCTGGCCTTCAGGAGGCCGAAGATCCTTTCTATCACTCTCCTAGTTCGCCCATGTGCGTCACTGTAGCGGTCCTCTGCCCTTGTCCTGGGATTTCTCACTGGGGTCAGAAGCCATGACAGGTTGGGGTAACCAGAGTCACCTGAGAAAATCGAGGGACAACTGTTAGACACACACTAACCCTTAGGGACAACTCCAGACCCAGACAACTATTCACAGGGTATAGGGTCCTTGTCCTCACCTATTAGCCACACACGGTGCCTCTGGAGTTGCCCCATCACATAAGGGATGCTGCTACTCCTCAAAATGTAAGCGTCATGCACTGAGCCTGGAAACTTGCATTCACATGGGAGATGTACTGGTCAGCCAAACACACCATCTGCACATTCATTGAATGGTAGCTCTTCCGGTTTCTGTACACCTGTTCACTCCTGCGGGGGGTACCAAGGCCACATGTGTCCCATCAATGGCACCTATGATGTTGTTGATATGTCCCAGGGCATAGAAGTTACCTTTCACTGTGGCCAAATCTTCCACCTGAGGGAAAACAATGTAGCTGTGCAGGGCAGACAATACTCTGGACAACACGTTTGAGAGCATAGGCTGGGACATCCCTGATGCAATGGCCACTGTAGTTTGAAAAGACCCACTTGCCAGGAAATTGAGTACTGACAGGACCTGCACTAGAGGGGGGATTCCTGTGAGATGGCGGATAGCTGACATCAGGTCTGGCTCCAACTGGGCACACAGTTCATGGATTGGTGCACGATCAAGTCTGTAGGTGACTATTACGTGTCTCTCTTCCATTGTCGACAGGTCCACCAGTGGTCTGTACACTGGAGGATGCCGACATCTCCTCACCTGCCCCAGTGGACGTGCCCTATGGACGAGAACGGAGAGCAGGGAGTCAGCCAACACTGAGGTATTAAAAAAATATTTATTGCACACATTTTTCAATCCACAATGTGCGTGTCAGTGTGTGTATACAAGGCCTAGATAGGTGTGACGCATTTAAAATTAATGCCATGTGGCCCCCTGAAATGGCGGCTGCCTGACCTGTAATGTGGGACAAGGGGATGTGGGGCAACTGCGCTGGCGTTGTACACCGTCGCGGTAGGCGGTCGAAGACCGCGGCACAATCCTGCAATGGTTAACATTGGACCCTATGGGTCCCAGGAGCCAATGACGATGTACGCCGGCGGTGACGGTACGCACCACCGCGAATGTGACCGCCATTTTCTCTCTGTTCACTCACTTGATACCTGACCTTCGACAGGAAAGGACCCACACTGCAAGTGCTGCTGTGACCTCAGTCTGGAAGCGACGATGGCTCATGTGTCTGGGGAAAGGGCCCCTGCCTTCACTTCGGAGGAGTTGGAGAAGCCAGTGACTGGGGTCCTCCCCCAGTACACGCTACTCTACAGTCCTCCAGACAAACAGGTGAGTACACTATGAGCATGCTGTATCGGCAATGCCTGTTTGGAGTGGTGTGGATGGAAGATACGTGGGGGACTTAGGCCTGCATGAGCGGACGATGAGTGTATGTGCATCAGGGCAAGGGTGGGAACGTGGGTCAATGACTGGCGTGCCATGGCCAAGGACGTCCGGACCCTGGGGGTCCACCACAGACGGAGCACCCACTGACTTGAAAGATGGGAGGACATTCGCCGCTGGAGCAAGAAGACGGCGGAGGCCCAGCTGGGGATGGCCTCCCAACGTGGGAGGGGTGCCCGTCGCACCATGACCCCCCGATGTACCGGATCCTGTCGGTGGGCGCTTGAGGGAATCACAGTAGCTACAAGGGATTGAGTACAGTCAGATCCTTCTGACTCTGCGCATTAAGAGATGTCTGGGTGGGGGAGGTGGGCTGTGGGTTCCCCTAGGCCCTGGCGAGTTTTTTAGGCAAGGTCCCTTCGTGAGGCAGGCTATGTGGCACCCCAACCCAACCAGTGGTAAGAGCCAACTACACCTAGTCAGGCTCCTGTGACTTCCATGTGTGCAGCAATCGGGCATAGGCCTTGTACCCCATGTCCCTGTGATCAATTAGGGAACTCTAAGTGCATGGCATAGTGCAGAGGGCTGCTGTGTCTGTAGTGTCCGCCAACGGTAGTGGTATTGCATGCACTGAACATGTCTTTCTTCTGTCTTTCCCCCACCATTTTTGTGGTCTCCCTGTTCTTGTGTGCATTAGCATCATCACGCGGAGGAGCAGTGGCACTGGAGCAGGAGGGAGATGCAACCCACATGGCCCTGGAGGGTGAGACAACGGAGTCTGAAGCCACCAGTGGGACGGAGGGTGAGGGGAGCTCCACGGCGGGGGCCAGAGGTGACATCATTGACAGCGGCTCTTCCTCTGATGGAAGCTCTCTTGCGGTGGCGGGCCCCTCTGTGCCCCCCGCATCACCAGGTAGAGCCACCACACCCACTACCAGCACCGCCCTCCCAGCAGCCCCTCAGCGTGTGTCGCGTGGCTGCTCACCCAGGAGGGTGGGCATCTCCTTCGCCCCAGGCACCTCAGGCTCTGCCCCAGTCAGCCCTGCTGCCCTCAGTCAGGAGGCTATTGACCTCCTGAGATCCCTCACTGTTGGGCAGTCTACCATTCTGAATGCCATCCAGGGTGTAGAGAGGCATTTGCAACAACCAAATGCATACCTGGAGAGCATTCATTCTGGCCAGGCAGCCTAACAGAGAGCATTTCAGGCTCTGGCCTCAGCACTGATGGCAGCCATTGTCCCTGTGTCCAGCCTCCCCCCTCCAATCTCCTCCACCCAGACCCAATCCCCTGCACCTCAGCCTATCCCAAGCACACCCTCAGACCAGCATGCACACACCTCAACACACAAGAGTGGCTCAGGCAAACATAAGCACCACACATCCCACAGGCACTCACACAAGCATCATACCCATACAGACATACCAACATCCACTGCCTCCACTGTGTCCCTCTTCCCTCCCTGTCTTGTCTCCACTCACACCTGCATGCACTACATCTTCAGCCACTACCTCCATCACCAGCACGCCCATCACCACACACCGCTCACGTGCACTCACCACCCCCACTACCATTCACACATCCCCTGTGTCCTCTCTCAGTGTGTCTGTGAGTCCTCCTCCCAAAGTGCACAAACGCAGCCACACACCCACCGAACAGCCATCCACCTCACAACAGCCTCCAGCCCATGCACCTTCACCCAAAGTCAGCAAACGTACACCTCCTACAACCACTACCTCTTCCTCCACTCCCAAACCCACTCCATCTACCTGTCCCAGTGTGTCTAAAAAGCTTTTCCTGTCTACTATTGACCTCTTCCCTACACCTCCCCCCCCCGTCCGTCCCCTAAGGCCCACCTTTCCAGGTCCCAACCCAGCACCTCAGCCACGACATCACAGGGCCCAGTGGTGCCAGCTACTGCGGGCTTTTGGAGTGCGGCAAGCATCAGGGCTGCCAGTGTTCCACGGAGCTAGGGCAAGGACATTCCGTCACACCCAAAAGTCAAAAGTTTCCCACATCCCAGAGGGAGAAGGCGAAAACACCTGCCACCAAGGGCTCAGGCAAAACAAAAGTGGATAGTGGAAAGACAGCTGCGCCACCATCCAAGGTGGGGAAGGGCCAGAAAATCAAGGAAGGTCCACGTCGACGCCAACCTGCACGGCAGACAAGACCACCACCAGCACCACCACCTGCACTGCCACCTGCACCGCCACCAGCACCGCAGTCACTGAGCGCGCCACCAGCACCGCAGTCACTGAACCCGCCATCAGCACCGCAGTCACTGAGCCCGCCACCAGCACCACAGTCACTGAGACCGCCACAAGCACCGCCGCGACAAAGACCGGCACCAGCACCGCCGCCACAAAGACGGCAGCCAGCACCGATGCCACAGAGCCTGCCGCCAGCACCGATGCCACAGAGTCCAGCACCGATGCCATTGAGACCGCCGCCAGCACCGATGCCACTGACACGCCCGCCAGCACCGATGCCACTGACACCACCGCCAGCACCGCCAGCGGCCCCGCAACATCCTGAGCCAGTGGCACCAACGCAGACATTGCTGCCATCCCCAGTGGTCAGTTGTACGAGGCTGGTGGATAGTTCCAGGAGTCTGGGCAGCTTGCATGTTGCACCACCGTCAGTGGAGTATCACATCCACTACCTCAGTCCTTGGCAGGATGAAGCACTCTGGGCACAAAACCCCCTCCAGAACCAGTGGAGAAAGGCATCCACTTCCTCAGTCCTTGGCAGGATGAAGCACTCTGGGCACAAAGCCCCCTCCAGAACCAGCGGAGAAAGGCATCCACTTGAGAGACTGTGGCTTTGCACTCCCCAGGATAAAGCATTGGGCAAACCACGCACTGTAAAGACTTGTGAGACTGTGGCTTTGCACTCCCCAGGATAGAACAGTGGGCAAACCACCCACTGTAAAGACCTGTGAGACTGTGGCTTTGCACTCCCCAGGATAGAGCAGTGGGCAAACCACCCACTGTAAAGACTTGTGAGACTGTAGCTTTGCACTCCCCAGGATACAGCAGTGGGCATGGAGCCCCCTTGTTGAGCTGGCATCGTGCACTCATCAGGCTGAGGTGCCCCCCTTTCCCTTCCCCCTGAGGTGCCTGTTTCATTTCGATCTGATGCCCCTGCAGTGTTCTCTCCCTTTAAAGTCTGGTATCCAGCGTGGGCCTCGCCCATGCTTTTTGGGCCCAGTGGTCCACAGACTATGAATGGTTTCACTATCTGGACTTGTGTAGTTGGTGTACATAATTGTATATACTGTATTTAAAGTTTTGACTAATGGATTTTTATTTATTACACTCGTTCAACTCATTTCCTTTTGTCCTTACGTTCTTCCGGGGGGTGGGGAGGTGTAAATGTAATGTTGCAGCATGTATTTGTGTGTATGTTGTTGTGGGTGAGGGTGGGGCTGGGGGTTTTGCGTGTTGTGTGTGTGTGTGTCACGTTCTTTTCCCTCTCTCCTCCCCTGTGCTGTAGGTGCAGTACTCACCGTGGTCGTCGCTACCGTCTTTCGTGCTCCTGGTAGAGGAGCAGGAATACCATTGCAGGGAGTATTTGGAGTTCTGGCTCCATGGCGTCCTGGTTCCTCATGGGGTATGGAGAGGTGAGTGTTTTCCCTTCCAAGTCCTGTTTTCACAGTGGTTTTGTTTGCGTTGGTTCTGCCCCGGAAAAGGTGGCGGATTGGCATCTTGTGATAGGGTGGGCGGTACATTGTCTTCCGCCTGTCTGTTGGCGGTGACCACCACAGTGTTTGTTTGTACCGCCGTGGTAGTCGGAGTGTTAAAGTGGCTGTCTATGTTGGCGGTTTCCATTTTTTTTTTACCGCCGGCCTGTTGGCGGTCTTACTGCTGCTTTAACACCGACCGCCAGGGTTGTAATGAGGGCCTATATGCTGGAACCACAAAACAGCTCATGAACTGCCTCCAGACCACCCAGAACGCTACAGTAAGTGTCGTCCTTGACCTCCCCAGAAGAGCCAGGATAACTCCCCACACCAGGGCCCTGCACTGGCTACCTGTCCAGCAAAGATGCTGCTTCAAGGTCCTCAACCATGCATACAAGGCCCTCCACAATTCAGGACCTGCTTACATCAACAACTGGCTCACTTTCCACTGACTGACTAGAGAACTCTGCTCAGCCTCCCTTGCCCATGTCCCCCACATCGGACGTGAATGTTTCGGAGGTCCCTCCTTCTCCCACCTCACCACCAGGTCCTGGAATGACCTCCCCCTCCAACTGGGCACCTCCTCTTCCCTGTGGGATTCCAGAAAGCAGCTCAAGACTTGGCTCTTCGACTGCCATCCTCAGCTGGATGAGGCCCGCAGCATCCCTCCAGCACCTGGAGACTCCCCAGGGTAACAAATTTGCACTCTACAAGACCCCTTGATTGATTGATTGATTGATTGATTGGTCACAGCCTGGATGGATTCTTAATAGACCTATTACCGTTCAATATATTCTTAATGCTATTATAAAAAGCACATTTTCCACTTGAAATACTAATGGAGTTTACAAAACAGTAACATGGACTACCCTAGCACCTTGATAATGTGCTGTGCTCTTGTCGTTGATGTCCACGTATGTCACATGAAACTTACACTGGCAGTTAAAATTTGTCTGCCATCATCAGTCAATTTTACATTCACTTTTGTGTTTAATCGCTTATTTATTTCATGTATCATAGTTTATTTCAAGTAACCTGTTTCATCAATATAATAAAACACAATTTAGCTATGTTACATGTTTATATAGTTTTTTGTTTACCTTTGTCCTGCATCACAGATCCTGTCGCTGCTCGCTAATAAACGCAAGGATGGAAGGCCAACCCAAGCTGGACTGCAATTTCCTGTGGGCCATGTGCACAGGCTGCCCAGGAAGGGCAGCAACGCTGAGGACGGAGCTGTGGGGGGTCAGGGTGCATGCTCCAGACTATCAGTCTTTGGTCATGGAGTATCTGATGACTGAGATATTCAAGCTGCCTGACAATGAAGCCCTGGACAAGAAAAAACCTGCAGCATTCCCAGGGCACCTTCAGCTCACCAGGCTGCTGGGCATGGTAAGCACTGGCCAGGGCAGAGTTCAGCTCAGCATCCAGGCAGGGCTCCTGCCCAAGAAAATTTCAAGCTACAAGGCAGCTGGCAACATTGGTAAGTAAAGTGCCAGAGAGAGAGCTGGAAAGCGCTGTGTCTTTTATAAATGACCTTCACACAGCGGCGGCTCTTCCGCTAAGGCGGAGGAGCATCGCCCCTCTCGATTTTAGCGAAAGGCAAAATAAAATTATAATAATGCTATGTTATTAGCAGTTTATTTTTCCTGGGAGTAAGGGACGGGACGCGGTTGGGCTGGGCTGAAGAGGGCCGGAGGAGGGCTGGAGGAGGGGTATTTGCTCCATAAAGTGTGCATATCTGTTTGGCCGGCTGTGTTGGGCTGGCAAAACAGACATGCGCACTTTGTGGAGAACATGCACAGGCTCCCAATCTCAATCTGAGTGCCAAAGCAGGACGCTCAGACCAATCACAACGCTACTGTCATGCTGGTGACAGCAACGTTGTGACTTGCTGGGAGCATGTGTGCTGCTGGGAAGAGGACGGGGAGGAGACAAACCGTGTCTCCAAAAGGAGAAGGTTAGTGTTTTGGTTTTTTTTACTTGTTTTTTTTTTAACTCCCCCAACCCTGTCCTGTCCATCCCACCCCGCCACACCTGTTCAGTGGCACCCGCCACACCTGTTCAGTGGCACCCGCCAATGCCTTCACATATGTTACAAAATGCTCCCACCTAAGATCTATTCAGAGGCTACCATTCTTTTCCTGACTACCTACAATTCTGTTCCTGAAAACTTTATGTATTCTGGCATGATGAAACTCTGGATAACAGCCCCTCTGTCAAATATGAATGTATTTTATTTAAAGAGATACTATGTGGGAAAACATCTGCCTTTTTGCTGTCTGACTCATATTATCCATAATTCTGAAGGTATTTTTAAATGATTGTTATCTATATTACTTTCTTTACAAGATTATATTCCACGCAAGGCGTGTTTGTATGTTCTGTGTGTGTTTTGTTCTCTTGTCAAGCGCTAATGTATCATTAAAAGCTTGTTTTGACATTGCACGCTGTTTTCGGTGTGTAGAGCGTGAAATCTTGAAGCTTCGGGAACTCGAAGTACTAGGATAAACTGTTCTGTTTATGGTAAGGTTGAAATGTAGACTATTACAAGGCATCACAAGCTTTCACATCTGATGACGGTCTTAACTTCTTTAAAGTATTGAGCTCAAGGGCTTGTACTTTAAACATTTTCATGAGGAAAACTGTTCGCCTCTAAATCCCTGCACTTTTCCTTAAAAGGCGCATTGAAAGTACGCCGAGTGATTTCTCAATGGATACACTTTTTTTAAATTAAAACGAAAGCTGTGCTGATCTGAATAAATCCACTACGAATTGTTGTTTGTGATATCTGTCACCCAGAATCGTTAGACTTCTGCCATTTGGCTTTCTGCCCCATAGAGGCTGCCTACGCATTCCCTCAAATTATTTCCTGATGTCTCTTAAGGTGTTCAGAACAGAAATAGTCATATGATATTTATGATCCTAAATCTGGCAATGAACTAAAAAACTTTTTAGTTTGGCAGAAATTGACAGGTTGGTTCATTCAAATGTAACTTTCATTAAGAAGCTCTCCTACTCTCTGTCTTACAGCCACGATCCACTTCTAATGCACTGAGACTTGTGGTAACAGTTTCCGGTATATGTTACGTGCAAAGTATACATATCCATACTGCTCTTTCATTTAATGAAAAGATTTCGTAGTCCGAGTAATATCCATGTATTTCTATGCACAATACAGTAAGGGCCTGATTTATTTTAAAGTCGGCGCTGCCCGGCGTAAACATGCAAAATATCTAGGCCCTGATTTATACTATTCGCTGAGCGCCATCCCAAGACACCGGCCGGGAGTCATATTAATGGGATGACGTTGGCCGGTGATAAGGCCCGATTAGCATCAAAATAGTTGACGCCAACCGGGTGGGGGTGGCGTAGGGAAAACTGGAGGTGGTGCGTCAAAGAATGGTGCTAGACAGGTTAGAGTCAAGAAAATGACTCTAACCTGATTAGCACCATATTTCGGCGCATAACCCCCATGGACATGACTTCTGTCTAAGTAAAGACAGGAGTCATGCCCCCAGCCCAATGGCCATGCCCAGGGGACTTGTGTAAGATACTTACCTCTACTTACCTAGGATGGGGGTCTCTTCATCCTTAGGTGTCTTAATGGTGTGGTGTCCCTGGGGCCAGGGAAGGGCACCTGTGGGCTCTTTCCATGGTCTCTGAACCTGGAAAAAGGCCAAATGGTCTCCTAATGCCTGCCCTCACCCAGGCGTTAAATAATGGTGCTAAGCAAGCTTAGCACCATTATTTAGGCCCTCCTCCCTCCCATGCACTATTTTTGCATGGGAGGATAAATAGGGCATCTGGGCCTTAGAGTCAATTTTGCCCGGGAATGCCTACCTTGCATCTCATTGACGCAAGGTAGTTTTCTGCAGGCAAAAAATGCTGTTAACTCCAATATTTTGACGCTAAATGGGTCTAGCATCAAAATATAAAATGGAGTTAAGTTTGCACTGAAATAACGTGAAAAAAATGATGCTATTTCAGCGCAGAGTATAAATATGCCCCATGTTTTGTAAGTTGATGCCGCTTTTACGTCAAAAAATGATGCAAAGGTGGCGCTAACTTTTTATGAATCAGGCCCTAAGTGTCCAAAATGCTTCAATGTGGGGTGCTCTGCAGGTGAGACAAGCAGACACTCTAATGCTCATTAAGTGGGAAAACTGTCCCCTTATATTTTGGTAGCAATTGTGAACACGCCTTAAAAAATCAACAGAAATTGGCCCTAATTCTTCAGATCATTTTCATTTATTTATTGGCAGTATTGTCAGGCACATGAGGTTCTAGCCTGCCAAAGCGTGTTTCATCACATTGTAGGAAGGGAGCTTTCTTCTAGCATGGTTACCCCCATTTTTGGCCTGTTTGTCAGTGTGCTTTTATTGTCTCACTGGGATCCTGCTAGTCAGGAACCCAGTGTTCATAGTTTGTGGCCTATGTGTCAGTGTGTGTTTCTGTGTTGTCAGTATGCTTGACTGTGCCACTGGAGTTCTGCTAATCAGAACTCCAGTGCTTATGCTCTCTCTGTTTCCAAATTTTTTAACTATAGTCTAGTGACTCCATATTCACATTCAGATTGGCATACTGGAACCCCCTTATAAGTCCCTAATATCTGGTACCTAGGTAACTAGGGCTTTGGGGTTCCAGGAGATCCTTATGGGCTGCAGCGTTTCTTTTGCCACCCATATGGAGCTCATACAATCACTCATTCAGGACTACCACTGCAGCCTGAGTGAAATAGTGCACACACTAGTTCACAGCCATTTTTCACTGCATCAGTTAACTTATAAGTCACCTATATGTCTAACCTTCAGTTACTGAAGGCTAGGTGCAAAGTTACTGTGTGTGAGGGCACCCTTGCACTAGCAAAGGTGCCTCCACATGCCCATGGCCAACTTCCTGGACTTTGTGAGTGCGGGTACACCATTATAAGCATGCACTACACATATGTCAATACATATGTAGCTTCACAATCGTAACTCTGAATATGGCCATGTGAGGTGTCTATGACTGAGAAGTTGTACCCCAATCCAATTCTGGTATTGGGGGGCCAATTCCATACACCCTGGAGGCTCCACCATGGACCCTCAGTACTGCCAAACCAGCTCCTTGAAGTTTCCACTGCAGCCCCAGCTGCTGACATCTCACAGACAGGTTTCTGCCCTCCTGGGGATTGAGCAGCTCAATCCCAGGAAGGCAGAACAATGCATTTCCTTTAGGAGAGGGGTGTTACACCCTCTCCCATTGGAAATATGTGTTACAGGAATGGGAGGAGTATCTTCCTAGAGCCTCTGGAAATAGTTTGAAGGGCACAAACAGTGCTCTCCTTGCATAATCCAGTCTATACCAGTTCAGGGAACCCCAGTCCTTGCTCTGGCATGAAACTGGACTAAAGAAAGGGAAGTGACCATGTCCATCACCACCCCAGGGGTGGGGCCCAGAGCTCCTCCAGAGTGTCCCTGCCATTAGCCTTCTTGGATTTCAAGGTGGGGGGACCCTCTGGGAGCATCTGAGTGGCCAGTGCCAGCAGGTGACATCAGAGACCTCTCCTGATAAGTGCATACCGGGTTAGGTAGCTAATTCCCCTCTGAGGGCTATTTAGGGTCTCTCCTCTGGGTGTTTTCTCAGATTTTGTTTGCAAGACTCCATCAGGACTCCTCTGCATCCTCTGCTTCAGCTTCTGACCATCGGATCAACTGCAGACTGCCCCAGGAACCACTGTAACTGCAACAAAGTATCCAGGAAGGCTACTGTGACCCTGCAACTTCAGCTCCAGCCAGCAACTGCAACAGTTTCCAGGTTGTGTACATTCAGATGGACTACCTGTCTTCATTCTGCACCACAAGGACCGAAGGAATCTCCTGTGGAGTGACTGAGTCACTTCCCTACTTCAGCAGGCACCTCCCTGCAATGACAACCAGTACTCTGGGACTCCTTTCCTGTCGACAAGCATGATCCCTGGAGCACAAGTGGTGGACCGAAGTGATCCTGTCTGTCCAAAGATCCAGCTGTCCAAATATGGTGGAGGTTAGGGCTTGCCTCCCCGTGCCAGACAGTACCCCTGAGCACTGCGTGTTCTGCAGCTCCTTGGGCTTCTGTGCACTTCTTCCAAAAGTCCTTCATGCACATCGTAGCCCAGGTCCCCAGCACTCTATCTTGCAACACTTGGCTCCCTGAGTTGTTCTCCGGCGGCGTGGGAGCCCTTTGTGTAGTGCTGTAATGACTGCATTCTGCAACTCCTTTGTCACTGTGTTCTCGGACTCTTTGACTTTTTTTTTTTTACATTTTTGTGGGTGCTGCCTGGTCTTCTGAGGGCTCTCTAAAGTGCTGAGAGCCCACTCTGTCTCGTCAGTCCAAGTTAAGGCACCCAGGACTCACCTGAGCTCAGGTAGCATCTTTTCCAGCCAACTGTGACATTTGCATGAGCCAAGGCTTGTTGGAAGAATCCAATGACGAAAACCAGCCTGCATCCAACGACTCGACGTGGGACATCTCCTGCATCAAGCAGGAACCTGCAGCTGTCTTCTTTGATTCATTTTGAATTTCTTCATCCAACCGGAGAATACACTTTGGCACCTTCATCCGGGTTAGCAGGGGCTCCAGTTCTTCCTGGACTCCTCATTGATTTCTGGACTTGGTCTCCTCTGTCCACAGGTCTTCAGTTCCAGGAATCCATTGTTGGTGTTGTGTAGTCTTGTTTGGTTTTTGCATAATCCTTTACCACGACTTCTAGTGTGTTCTGAGGAAACTTGGGGGGAACCGACATTCGCATTCCACTATTTTTGTATATGTTTTGTGTTGCCCCTAGGCCCATTGCAACCTACTGTGTTTTTCACTGTTTGCACTATTTTCCAACTATGTACTTACCTGATTTTGGTTAATAGTGTATATATTGTGTAAAACACTTACCTCAAGTAGGAGTATTTGCTCTAAGATATTTTTGCCCTTGTGTCACTAAACTAAAGTTCCTTTATTTTTGGTAACACTGAGTATTGTCTTTCTTGTATATCAGTACTGTGTGACTATAGTGATATTGCAAGAGCTTTGCATGTCTCCTAGTTCATCCTTGGCTGCTCTGGTACAGCTACCCCTAGACAGCCTGACCTGCTAGACACTGCCTACATTTCACTAAGGTGGAACACTGCACCTGGTATGAGATGTAAATGTTAGCGCGTTTGACCTTAATAAGTAAACTTACAAGGGGACGCGAATAGGTCGAGGAGCCTTTTGACTTGCAATTAAGATGTTATTACAATAGCTCCAGTACATGCAAATAAATACTCAATAACCAATACACATTATCAATAATCAACAACAATAAATAACAGTAGTGATCAATAGAGTCAGTAATTGTCATGAACAACCACACATTTTATTAAAAGCTAGAATATTTATTTCCCTATATTAACAATGCTAAGGTCATGTAGATTAATCTCAAAATCAAATCAAACACATACAGAAACAATACTGGCTGTCCAAAGTAGCAGAAGAAATGCAATCTAATCAAAGCTTGAAATACGACTCATTCTAAAGTTATGATGCAAATTAATAACAAAGTCAAGTGCGACAGAGTGAATACATATATTCCAATTCAGCAGAGAAATTCATCCAGAATTATTCCCTATTAAAAGAATTTCATTAGTGAGGATCCTTAACTAACATCAGATTAGCGGCAGCATGTTGGGCTTCATGCAAAACAATATAGTAACACAAATTTGGAAAAAACATCTAACTATAGCTCTATCAAAACAGTGCAGTTGGTACCTAGAAAGGAAAAGCAAATATGCATGATAATCTAATTCATAATACCTATCCTCAGGTTGGATCAGCAAGCAGAATCAGTCTTCGTCCTCAGGACATCAGTCGATCAGCAAGGCATCAGGATTCAGCATCAAAGTTCAGAAAACACAAGGCCCTCATTACAACCCTGGCGGTTGGTGTTAAAGCTGCGGTAATACCGCCAACAGGCTGGCGCCAACTACCGCAAAATTATGACCATGGCGGAAAGATCTCCAATAGACAGCCAATCAACCACACCAACCGCCAGGGCGGAAACAACAGCCACCACGGCAGTAGCCGCCCATACATCCAGACGGACGTCAGTGTTCCACCCACCATAGTAAGACACTGCAATCTGCCACCTTTTCCAGGGCGGTACCAACTACATCAAAAGCCTGGTGGAAACTGAGCTCAGATGGGAAAGGACTCACCATTGGAGATAGAGGGAACAACCACACCGCATGGAGCCAGAACTGCATGTCTTCCCTATGATCTTCTACGTACTGCTCAACCACAAACACCAACGCCGGCGAAAACGACGACGGTGAGTACATACGCCTAGCACACAAAGGAGGGAGGGAGGAAAAAGAGAGTGACACACACACGCACCACACCCCCCCACCCCCAAACACCATACCCTCAACCAGCTGCATTATTAAAACATTTATACCCTGTAACTCGGATGAATAATGCAAGGACAAAACAATTTTGAAAAAGTGAATGTAATGAGAGCAACACATAAAGACAAATAAGTTAGGCAAGATGTACATATGTACAGAAAAAGGGACACAGCCCAGTCCACAATGTTCGTAAGCCACATGGCCACAGGCGAACATCCAAGGCCACACATGACACCTGCATCAACACGGAGAGAACACTGCATGGGCATGAGTTGGTAAACAGGCAGGCACCTCAGGGGGACGGGGGGCATCTCAGCTGGGAGATGGAACAAGACCACTGGTTCTGGAGAGCGTAACATGCCCTGTGCTTGGTACTGTGGAGTACAAGGCCACAGTCTCTCGAGTTGGTAACGTGCCCACTTGCTCTGGAGGGGGCAACATGCCCTGTGCTTGGTCCTGAGGAGTGCAAGGCCACAGTCTCTCGAGTGGGTGACTTCCTCACTGGTTCTGGAGGAGGCCTCGTGCCCTGTGCTCCTGATCATGGGGAGTCTTGACTATGTGGGTGTCTTCCCCACTGGTTCTTGAGGTGGCCTCGGGGCCTGTGCTCTTGATCCTGGGGAGTCTTGAGTATGTGGGTGTCTTACCCACTGGATTCGGAGGGGACCTCGTCCCCTGTGCTCTTGATCCTGGGGAGTCTGGACTATGTGGGTGTCTTACCCACTGGATTCGGAGGGGACCTCGTCCCCTGTGCTCTTGATCCTGGGGAGTCTGGACTATGTGGGTGTCTTACCCACTGGTTCTGGTGGGGGCAACATGCCCTGTGCTCTTGATCCTGGGGAGTGCAAGGTCACAGTCTCTCAGGTGGGTGTCATGCCCACTGGATTTTCAGGGGCAGGCCACACAGCAGCCCATGGAGGCAGGATTACATACCATCCATAGGCGGTGACGGCTGCTCACTGTAGGTGGTGGTGCTGCTGGTGAGGGGAGGCTTCTGCCCATCCCCTCCAACGTCGGATGGCTGCTCACTGGAGGTGGTGGGGCTGCTGGTGGGGGGAGGATCCTGCCCATCCCCTGCAACCTCCGACGGCTGCACAACCATGGTTGAAGGTGGGGGATCCGACACAGTTACTGCCCCAGGGCCCTTGCTCTTCCTAGCCTGTTGGTGCAGGCTCTTTGCTCTTCCTGGAAGCTAGGGCAGGCTCCTTTCCCTTCTTAGCAGCTGCTGCAGGCTCCTTTGTCTTCTTGGCAGCAGGGACAGGCTTCTTTCCCTTCTTAGCAGGTGTAGGCTCCTTCACCTTCAGGACATTTGGCCTGGATCCTTTTCCACCACAAGTGGGTGTGGTGACGACTGGGCCCATGGACTGGGTGACTGAGGTGCTTGGCTGGGTTCTTCCTACCCTGGCCATACATGCAGGACAGGGGGGAGGGGCAGTGAGAGGTCAACGGTGGATAGGAACAGTTTTCTAGGGACATTGGGGCAGGAAGAGGGAGATGGAATGGGAGTGAAGGAGGAGGGAGTGGTTGTTGGAGGTGTTTGTCTGCTGATTTTGGGTTCAGGTGCATGGGCTGGATGCTGTTGTGAGGTGGATGGCTGTTGGGTGTCTGAGTGCTTTGGTTTGTGTACCTTAGGAGGCAGGGACACACACAGTGAGAGAGGACACGGGGGTGTGTGCATGGTTGTTTTGGAGGTGTCTGCCAGTGAGGTGTGTGTTCTGCTTGGTGGTGTGATGATGAAGGTAATGGATGATGATGTAGTGCATACAGGTGTGAGTGTAGACGGAACTGGGAGGAAGGCTGAGGAGGAGAAGGAGGGGGAGACAGTGCAAATAGTGGATGTTGGTGTGTCTGCGTTAGGATGGTGTTTGTGTGAGTGCCTGTTGGATGAAGTGTGGTGCTTGTGTTTGCCTGTACCACTCTTGTGTGTTGTCTTGTGTGCATGCTCCCCTGCCTGTGTGCTTGGGATGGGTTGGGGTGGAAGAGAATGGGACTGGGAAGAGGAAGTTGGAGGTGGGAGGGTGGAAACAGGGACAATGGCTGCCATCAGAGAGGAGGCCAGAGCCTGGATTGATCTCTGTTGGGCCGCCAAGCCAGTGTGAATGCCCTCCAGGAACGCATTTGTTTGTTGCATCTGGGCTGCCAGCTCCTGGATGGCATTCACAATGGTTGACTACTCTACACAGATGGATCTCAGGAGGTTAATAGCCTTCTCGCTCAGGGCAGCAGGGCTCACTGGGGCATAGCCTGAGGTGCCTGGGGTGAAGGAGATGCCCACCCTCCTGGGTGAGTGGGCATGGGCAACTCGCTGAGGGGCTGCTGGGAGAGCAGTGCTGGTTTGGGGGGCAGCGGATGTACCTGTAGCTGGAGTGGTCACAGAGGTGTCGGCCACCACCAGGGAGCTTCCATCGGAGGAGGTATCTGTGTCAGAACTGTCCCCTCCAGTCTCCACCGTGGTGCTCCCCTCGCACTCCGTCCCACTGGTGCCCTCACCATCGGTGGACTCTGCCTCCTGGTTTCTGTTGGATGCAGCTACCTCCATCAGTGGTGCCTCTGCTCCTCCGCCAGATGATGCTAATGCACATAAGGACAGCGTGACAAAACAGTAATGGGGGAAAGAGACAAAGGATACACTTGGTCAATGGCTGCACCAACACCACTGTTGGTGTACACAGCACCCTCACACACAGGGAACAGACCTACGCAATATGCCATAGCACTACCAGAGAAACAATTACCAGCCAAGGCAAGGGGCGGGCACACACTGCCAAATGCAGCTGACCTGGGACCCACACAGCCCTGATTAGTAGTGTATGCCTATGAGCTAGGTTGCAAAATATTCCCTTCTGAACCCTAGTCACCAGGGGACTTACGCTACAATGTCAGGCCTGGCCTAGGGGCACCCACTGACACACATCCCCCATACCCCTTCACATCACCATTTACACACACATGGCCCAGCACACAACCAATACGCCTCCCAGAGGAAATCCACCCACCCCCATTACACAAGGCCTTCAAACACACCAATCCATGCATTCATGCCACATATCGTGCCCACAGTGTACTCACCTGTTGGTCTGGGGGCCCATGCAGCAGTCAGTACTGGGATAGGACCCCATCCACCAGTCTCTCCCACTCCGCTGAGGTGAAAGCTGGGGCCCTTTCCCCAGTCACATGGGCCATGGTAGGTTCACAGCAGCACATGCAGTGTAGGTCCTTTCCTGTTGAAAATCAGATAGCAAGTGATGGATGAGATAGAAAATGGCGGTCACATCTGCGGCAGTGCATACCGTCACTGCCGGCGCAGATCACCATTGCCCATTGTAACCCATAGGGCCCTATGTTAACCAATGAGGAGTTGCATGTCGGTTCCATACTGCCTCCCGCAACGGTGAAGAACGTCAGTGAAATTACTTCATTTCCACCTGTTCCCCCAGACAGGACGGGTGAACGCCATTTCGGAGGGGGAAGGCCCTGGAAAATTGCTGCGTCAATGGTGAAATTAGGACATACTGGACAAATCACACTTACCCATTACAAGTTAACAGAATGCAAAGTTCTGTTGTATCTCCATTGTTCAGTTTGTGAACGGCTCCTCACTCTTTTGCTACTGCTCCGGATGAATAGGAGATGGAGACATACCCCCGTGTACAGACCCCTGGTGGACTTGGCAACAATGGAGGACAGGCACATTATCCTCACCTATAGACTTGACAGGGCAACAATCACAGCGCTGTGTGCCCAATTGGAGCCTGACCTGATATCAGCTATATGTCACCCCATTGGGATCCCCCTCTTGTGCAAGTTCTATCAGTGCTCCATTTTCTGGCAACTGGTTCTTTCCAAGTGACAGTGAGTTTGGCAGAAGGAATGTCACAGCCAATGTTCTCAATAGTGCTAACAAGAGTGTTGTCTGCCATGATTAAACACATGTGCAGCTACATTGTATTTCCCCAGGTTGAAGATTTGATCACAGTGAAGGCAGAGTTCTGTGCAATGGGAGATATCCCCAACATAAATGGGGCGATTGATGGAATACATATTGCATATGTCCCCCCCCATCAGAATGAACAGGTGTTCAGAAATCGTAAGACTTTCCACTCTATGAATGTATAGATGGTGTGCTTGGTGGACCAGTATATCTCCCACATCAAGACAAAGTTTCCTGGGTTGGTACATGATGCCTTTGTCCTGAGGAATAGCAACATCCCAAATGTGATGTCCCAACTACAGAGGCACATGGAGTGGCTAATAGGTGAGCCCTGGTTCCCACCCAGTATATGTTGGTGTTTGGATATGGTGTGGGCCATATGGGATAGTGTGTGGCTAATTGTTATCCCTCACAATTTGCAGGTGACTCTGGTTACCCCAACCTATCATGGCTGCTGACACCTGTGAGGAATGCCAGGGCAAGGGCAGAAGAACGTTATAATGAGGCACTTGAGCTAACCAGAAGGATAATAGAAAGGATCTTTGGCCTCCTGAACGCTAGGTTTGGGTGCCTCCATCTAACAGGTGGATCCTTGTGCTACTCACCCAAGAAGGTCTGCCAGATAGTAGCGGCATGCTGAATGTTTCACAACCTTGCCCTGAGATGCCACGTGCTTTTCTGCAGGAGGAGGAGGCTGGAGATGCCCGTGTGGCAGGAGGGGACCCTGTGGACAGTGAGGATGAGGAGGATGAGGATGAGGACAACACAACATCAGTGATCAGACAATACTTCCAATGACACACAGGTAAGACAGGTTTCCTTAAAATTTCAATGAAATGTGTTTGAATTTCTGTGGCACTGGCATGCTGTTATTTCCCGCTTCTATGCCCACTTACTGTACCCTCTGGGCAATTCATTTTGCAGATGTTGGTGACCTCACATAAGCTCCTGGTGTGATCACTGCAGCCAGCTACAGGTCATTAATCTATGCTCATTTTCTGTACAGTTGAATTGCAATGTTTGTACCTGTTTAAATGAATACATACTTGAAAAACATGGCATACGCCAAACTTCTTTTTTTTTCCAACTGTGTTTATTGAAGTGCTAAAATATTGAGGGGGAAATGCAATGGGATGATGTGATGATGGAGGAAAGTCCAGGGTATTGTTCCAGTCTGTTTGTAGCACAGGTGCATTGTCCATGGGGACATAGGAGGGGGAGCAATGGCAGTTCAAGATGGACAGGGTGACAGAGTGGGACACAAGGGTAATAATCAGGACAGTCTCATTTCCTAGCAGGGTCTTGGCAAGTGTCTCTGGCTTCTGTCTGGATCGCAAGGAACGTTTGTGGGGTGGTTCTCCTTCTGCAGGGGGAGGGGTGCTGGTGGCCTGTGAGTCCTGTGGCAGGACCTCCTGGCCACTAGCGACAGCGGAGGTGGAAGACTGTTCAGATGTCTGGCTAGTGGCAGGGGCCCGCTGTTGTGTGACTGCCTCCCCCATAATATTGGCCAATTCTGCCAGCACCCGTGATATAGAGATTAGGGTGTTGTTGATGGCCTGCAAGTCCTCCCTGATCCCCTTGTACTGTCCCTCCTGTAGCCGCCTGTTCTCCTGCACATTGTGCAGGATGTGGCCCATTGTGTCCTGGGAATGTTGATACGCTTCCAGGATCTCTACAAGTGCCTCCTGGAGTGTCGGTTCCCTGGGCCTGTTTCCCCCTGGCGCACAGCAGTCTTCCCAGTGTCCCTTTTGGCCTGTGCCTCTGTCACCTGAACCGTGTGCCCACTGCCACTGACCCCCAGGTCTCTGATTGTCTTGGGGCGAGGTGTACCCTAGGGTCCCTTTAAAGGTGGGCACACTGCTGATTGATGTGTCCTGGGGACAAAGGTATGCTACTGGGTGCTGTGGTGGTGTTTCCTGATGGGGAGGCTCTGTGGTGGTGTGTGACTGGGCCTGGGTAACTGGCTGTCCAGAGGTCCCCGATGGGCCAGGTTGGTCATCCAGATCCTGAAGACCAGAGTTGCTGTCATTACTGTGGGCCTCTTCTGTTGGGGAAGTAGATATTGCTGTCACCTCCTCTCCACTGACATTGGCTGGGGTACCTGTGGGGATGTGAATGATGTGTTATGGTTTCTGTGACTGACATATTGTGCGTCCGTGGCTTGCCCTCTTTGGTTTATTTGCCCTGGAAGCTTTCACTTGTGTATGTTGGTTTATGGTGGGATTGTTAGTTCTCTATGGTGTGCATGCTTTAGTGATGAGTGTCCATGCAGGGCTGTGAGTGGTGTCCATGCATTGTTAGAGAATGCAGGGCTTGGCATTGGGATGAGTGAGATGTGATGGTGGGGTGTGTGGGATGTAGTGGAGTGATGGGAGTGAGGGTGGGGATATGTGATGGCATGCAGGTAGGAGGGTAGTAGTAGTAGTAGTAGAGAGTTGGCTTACCAGAGTCCAGTCCTCCTCTGACTCCAGCCAGGCCCTCTGGATGCAAGATTGCCAAGACTTGCTCCTCCCATGCTGTTAGTTGTGCGGCAGGAGGTGGGGGTCCATCGCCAGTCCTCTGTACAGCGAGATGGTGTTTTGCTGCAATGGAACGTACCTTCCCCCATAGGTCGTTCCACCTCTTCCTGATGTCATCCCTAGTTCTTGGCTACTTTCTCATGGCGTTGACCCTGTCCATGACTCTCTGCCATAGCTTCATCTTCCTAGCTATCGATATCTGCTGCACCTGTGCTCCAAATAGCTGTGGCTCTACCCTGACGATTTCCTCCACCATGACCTGTAGCCCCTCCTCTGTGAAGCGGGGGAGTCTTTGTGGTGCCATGGGTGTTGTGTGAGGTGTGTAGGGTAATGTGTTTGGGTGTGTGATGTGGAGTGCGTGAGTGGCATATAGGTTTGAGTAGTGTGTGGCTGTGGTGTGTCTGTGGTCTTGATATCTCTCTGGTGGCAATGGTTTGTAATGGTAAAAGGTTGTGGGTAATGTGGGTGTGTGCTTTATAGTGGTGTGGGTGTGGTGTGTGTATGGGTTTTAGGTGTGTGTTGTTTGAATTGTCCAATGTGGTATTGTTTTGTTTGTGTGTGTCCATTTTGAGCCGTTGAATGTCCGCCATGGTGATTTGTGGGTCAGAATGTGAAGGGCGTAGTTCTGTTGGCATAACGGTGTGGGTTTTGATACCGCCAGTTTATCACTGACCTTTGGTCTGGCAGATTTGTGTATGGGGCTGAATACTACCAGATTGGTGTATGTGTGTCATAATATGGTGAATGGATATCTGCCGCAGCGGAGGTAAGTTGGTGGCAGTCAGCGTGGTGGCAAGTGGGATTTGCCGCCAATGTCATAATGAGGTCTAAAGTTTTTAAGCATTAAAGTTAAGCATGTCTTTTGTCAGGATGCAAAATGGGCAAGAATAAGCTAAGGCAAAATGCTTAAGACAAAAATGCAAAATGCAGAATGCTGGGCTAAATGCTGCTTTCTTCTCAGTGCAGTATCGTTAAATCAAAACCACTATACTACTTCCCGAATCCCAATTGGTCAATTGATCGCATGTTCACACTTTGTCCAATAAAACTAAAACTCCAAATCTATGAAGCCTACCATTACTGCGTTCACATGTCGTTGATTGGTTGTCCTGCAATGTCCTCATCATCCGGCTTGTCAGGTAAAAATATTGTTGCAGCTTCCACTCCAGTCAGTATCTCCATTGTTCTTCTCCTGAGAAAGTCAGTCTCACACCATTATACACAAAATGTCACATTAGCAAGAAAAGCATCTTCTAGCAGTCAGTTCACATGAGAACCTTTAGTTGTGAGCACATTTAAACAATACAAAATGGAAAATCACAGTTTAACTCGCTAGGACAGCCATTTATTATAGCCTTAGAACCCACCGTAGCGGGCTCTACCGGCTATTAAAGGCCTGCTACTGCGTTAAAGACCCGAGCCGAAGGCGAGGGCCTTTAACAAGGGAGAGGGCCTTTAATAACCAGTAGAGCCCGCTACGGAGGGTTCTAAGGCTATTAGAACATTCTGCCATTAGAGGGCAGAAGGTTCTCCTAATTAAAACAATTGCTTTACGGAACCAGAGGGGATTAAAATCCCCTCAGGCTCTGTGAGGCTTTGTTCACAGCTAGTTCTGTGAACAAAGAAGATTGGAATGTTGGCGCTGCGAGCTTTTACGAGACAGTACAAGCACTGAGCACTCCATTGTTTTCAATGGAGCTGCCAACATTCCAATGTTCTAATAAACGTTAAGAAATAAAGCTTTGACATGATGCCTGGCAACTAGGCCAAGACCTTCGCTATGTTAAGGCCTACAATTAATAAGGCTAGAACATACAGCATAACCTTCAATATGACGTATTACTACATTAGTCAAACATACATTCGACAGTTCACAATATTAAACTACTAGTAAGTACACTTTGTGAACAATGGTGGCCACTCTTCGTAATCACATTTTTAAATGCGTGCATTATTTTTCTGCATTATTATATTTTCTACACAAACCCCTGATTCAGAATACATGAACACTCATTCATATTTTTTTTTATTATTAATACACCTGCGCTAGCATAAGTACCTCTTGTACCCACTACAAACCAGGCCAGCTTCTCACACACATAATAACCAAAGACTTAAAAAGTATACACAACCGATTATCACTTTACCTGCATACTCTACTGTCATTCCTTTCAACATAAACCGTGGGGCAACTATCCGGAGATAAAATCACAGTTATTGCTAGGAGGCTGATATTATACATCAAGAGACTCTAGGAGACTTAGGCCCTCATTACAACCCTGGCGGTCGGTGTTAAAGCGGCGGTAAGACCGCCAACAGGCCGGCGGTAAAAAAAAGGGAATCACGACCATGGCGTAAATCGCCAACATAGACAGCCACTTTAACACTCTGACCGCCACGGCGGTACAAACAAACGCTGGCGGTACAAACAAATAGCATGGCGGTCACCGCCAACAGACAGATGGAAGACGATGTACCGCCCACACTATTATGAGAGGCCAATCTGCCACCTTTTCCAGGGCTGATTCAACGCAAACAAAAACATGGCGGAAACAGGACTTGGAAGGGGAAACACTCACCTCTAAACAACCCACGAGGAACCAGGATACCATGGAGCCAGAACTCCAAATCCTCCCTGCGATAGTTTTCCTGCTGCTCTACCAGGAGCACTAACGACGGCGGCGACGACCACGGTGAGTACTGCACCTACAACACTGGGGAGGGGGGAGGGAAAAGAGAGTGACACACACACGCAACACGCAACACCCCCACCCTCACCCACAACAACACACACACCAATACATGCTGCAACAATAGATTTACACCCCACAGCCCCCCCTGGAAGAATACAATGACAAAAGGAAATGATTGTAACGATTGTAATCAATAAAAATCCATTAGTCAAAACTTTAAATACAGTACAAACAATTATGTACACCAACTATACAAGTCCGGATAGTTCACCATTCAAAGTCCGTGGACCACTGGGCCCAAAATGCATGGTTGAGGCCCACACTCAATACCAGACTGCAAATGGAGAGAACACTGCTGGGGAATCAGATCGAAATTAAACAGGCACCTCAGGGGGAAAAGAAGGGGGGCACCACAGCCGGATGAGTGCACGATGCCAGCTCCACGAGGGGGCTCCATGCCCATTGATGTATCCTGGTGAGTGCAAAGCCACAGTCTCTCAAGTCTTTTCAGTGGGTGGGTTGCCCACTGCTTTATCCTGGGGAGTGCAAAGCCACAGTCTCTCAAGTCTCTTCAGTGGGTGGGTTGCCCACTGCTTTATCCTGGGGAGTGCAAAGCCACAGTCTCTCAAGTCTTTACAGTGGGTGGGTTGGCCATTGCTTTATCCTGGGGAGTGCAAAGCCACAGTCTCTCAAGTCTTTTCAGTGGGTGGGTTGCCCACTGCTTTATCCTGGGGAGTGCAAAGCCACAGTCTCTCAAGTCTTTTCAGTGGGTGGGTTGCCCAATGCTTTATCCTGGGGAGTGCAAAGACACAGTCTCTCAAGTGGATGCCTTTCTCCACTGGTTCTGGAGGGGGCTTTGTGCCCAGAGTGCTTCATCCTGCCAAGGACTGAGGTAGTGGATGTGATACTCCACTGGTTCTGGAGCGGGCTTTGTGCCCAGAGTGTTTCTTCCTGCCAAGGACTAAGGTAGTGGATCCCTTTCTCCACTGGTTCTGTAGGGGGCTTTGTGCTCAGAGTGCTTCATCCTGCCAAGGACTGAGGTAGTGGATGTGATACTCCACTGGTTCTGGAGGGGGCTTTGTTCCCAGAGTGCTTCATCCTGCCAAGGACTGAGGTAGTGGATGTGACACTCCACTGACGGTGGTGCAACATGCAAGCTGGCCAGGCTCCTGGACCACTGGAGATGGCAGACATGTCGCGGGGCCGCTGGCGGTGCTGGCGGCGGTGTCAGTAGTGGCGGTGCTTGCGGCGGTGTCAGTAGCAGCGGTGCTTGCGGCGGTGTCAGTAGCAGCGGTGCTTGCGGCAGACTCTGTGGCATCGGTGCTGGTGGCGGGCTCTGTGGCATCAGTGCAGGTGGTGGGCTCTGTGGCATCAGTGCGGGTGGCGGGCTCTGTGGCATCGGTGCTGGCAGCGGGCTCTGTGGCATCAGTGCTGGCAGTGGGCTATGTGGAAACGGTGCTGGCGGCGGTCTTTGTGGTGGCGGTGCTGGTGGCGGGCTTACTGACTGCGGTGCTGGTGGTGGGCTCACTGACTGCGGTGCTGGTGGCAGGCCCAATGACTGCGGTGCTGGCGGCGGTGTCAGTAGCGGCGGTGTTGGTGGCGGGATCACTGACTGCGGTGCTGGTGAATGGCTCAGTGTCTGCGGTGCTGGTGAAGGGCTCAGTGTCTGCGATGCTGGCGGCGGTGTCTGTGGCGGCGGTGCAGGTGGCGGTGCCAGTGGTGATCTTGTCCGCCGTGCAGGTTGGCGTCAACATGGACCTGCCTTTGATTTTTTTGCCCTTCCCCACCTTAGATTGTGGAGCAGCTGTCTTCCCACGTTCCACTTTTGTTTTGCCTGAGCCCTTGGTGGCAGGTGTTTTCGCCTTCTCCCTCCGGGATGTGGGCAACTGTTTCTGTTTTGGAGGTGGGGGAATGTCCTTGCCCTCGCTCCTTGGGACACTAGCAGCCCTGTTGCTTGGCACACTCCAAAATCCCGCTATTGCTGGCACCACTGTACCTGATGATGTGGTGGCTGAGGTGCTGGGTTGGGCCCTGGAAAGTAGGGCCCTAGGGGACGGACGGGGGGGAGGTGTAGGGAAGAGGTAAAAATTTGATAGGAAAAGCTTTTTAGACACACTGGGATGGGTAGATGGAGGGGGTTTGGGAGTGGAGGAAGAGGTAGTGGATGTAGTAGGGGTATGTTTACTCACTTTGGGTGCAGGTGCATGGGTGGGGGCTATTGTGAGGTGGATAGCTGTTGGGTGGGTGTGTGACTGCATTTGTGTACTTTGGTAGGAGGGCTCAAAGACACACTGGGAGTGGACACAGGGGATGTGTGAATGGTAGTGGGGTGATGAGTGCACTTGAGTGGTGTGTGGTGATGGGCGTGCTGGTGATGGAAGTAGTGGCTGAAGATGTAGTGCATGCAGGTGTGAGTGGAGACGAGACAGGGAGGGAGGAGGGAGATGTGGAGGAGGGGGACACAGTGGAGGCAGTGGATGTTGGTATGTCTGCATGTTAATGGTGCTTGTGTGAGTGCATGTGGGATGTGTGGTGCTTATGTTTGCCTGAGCCACCCTTGTGTGTTGAGGTGTGTGCATGCTGGTTTGATGGTGTGCTTGGGATAGGCTGAGGTACAGGTGATTGGGTCTGGGTGGAGGAAGTTGGAGGGGGGAGGCTGGACACAGGGACAATGGCTGCCATCAGTGCTGAGGCCAGAGTCTGAGGGATCTCATGAGGTCAATAGCCTCCTCATTGAGTGGAGCAGGGCTGACTGCGGCAGGATCTGAGGTGCCTGGGGCAAAGGAGATGCCCACCCTCCTGGGTGAGCAGCCACGGGACACACGCTGAGGGGCTGCTGGGAGGGCGGTGCTGGTAGGGGGGGTGGCGGCTGTACCTGTAGATGCGGTGGGCAAAGAGGGGCCCGCCACCGCAAGGGAGCTCCCATCAGAGGATGAGTCAGTGTCGCTGATCTCTGGTCCTGTCCCCGCCTTGGAGCTCCCCTCGCCCTCCGTCCCACTGTTGACTTCAGACTCCATTGTCTCGCCCTCCAGGGCCATGTGGGATGCAGCTCCCTCCTGCTCTGGTGGCACTGTTCCTCCGCCTGATGATGCTAATGCACACAAGAACAGGGAGACCACAAAAAGTGGGGGGGAGAAAAAAGAAAGACATGTTCAGTGCATGCAATACCGCTACCGTTGGCAGACCCTACAGACACAGCAGCCCCCTGCACTACGCCGTGCACTTAGAGTTCCCTAATTAATAACAGGGACATGGGGTACAAGGCCTATGCCTGATTGCTGCACACATGGAAGTCACAGGAGCCTGACTAGGTGTAGATGGCTCTTACCACTGGTGGGGTTGGTGTGCCACACAGCCTGCCTCACAAAGGGTCCTTGGCTACAAAGCTCGCCCTGGCCTAGGGTAACCCACTGCCCACCTCCCCCACCCAGACACCTCATAATGCGCGCAGAGTCAGATGGATGTGACTGTACTCACCACCTTGTGGCTGCTGTGATGCCCTCAAGCGCCCATCCAACTCCAGATACGGCACCTCCAGGATCCAGAACATCTGGGGGGTCATGGTGCGGCGGGCACCCCTCCCACGTTGGGAGGCCATCCCCAGCTGGGCCTCTGCTGTCTTCTTGCTCCAGCAGTGAATGTCCTCCCATCTTTTCCGGCAGTGGGTGCTCCGTCTGTGGTGGACCCCCAGGGTACGGACGTCCTTGGCGATGGCATGCCAAATATCCTTCTTCTGGTGGGCGCTGACCTACAGGAATAGTACAGAGGGAAAGGATGATCTTTAACCGTCCTTGCCGTCACAGTCATTGGCTACGTTCCCACCCTTGCCCTGACGCACATACACTCACCGTCCGCTCATGCAGGCCTCAGTCCCCCCCAGTATCTTCCATCCACACCACTCCAAACAGGCATTGCCCATACAGCTTGCTCACTGTGTACTCACCTGTTTGTCTGGAGGACAGTAGAGTGCGTGTACTGGGGGAGGACCCCATCCACTAACTTCTCCAACTCCTCCGAAGTGAAGGCAGGGGCCCTTTCCCCAGGCACATGAGCCATCGTCACTTCCAGACACAGGTCACGGTAGCACTTGCAGTGCCTGCCGAAGGTCAGGTATCAAGTGAGTGAACAGAGAGAAAATGGCGGTCACGTCCACGGCGGTGCGTACCATCACCGCCGGCGTACATCGTCATTGGCTCCTTGGACCCATAGGGCCCAATGTTAACCAATGCAGGATTGCGCTGCGGTCTTCAACCGCCTACTGCGACAGTGTACAACGCCAGCGCAGTTACCTCATATCCCCTTGTCCCACATTACAGGTCAGGCAGCCGCCATTTCAGGTGGCCACATGACATTATTTTAAATGCGTCACACATATCTAGGCCTTGCATACACAGTGACAGTCACATAGCGGATTGACAAATGTGTGCAATAAAATCTTTTTTTACTACCTCAGTGTTGGTTGACTCTGTGCTCGCTGTTCTCTTCCATAGGGCACGTCCGCTGGGGCAGGTGAGCAGATGGCGGCATCCTCCGGTGTACAGACCGCTGGTGGACCTGTCGACAATGGAAGACAGACACATCATTATCACTTACAGACTTGATCATGCCACATCCAGGAACTGTGTGCCCAGTTGGAGTCAGACCTGATTTCAGCTATCCGCCATCCCACAGGAATCCCCCCTCTAGTCCATGTCCTGTCAGTACTCCATTTCCTGGCAAGTGGGTCTTTTCAAACAACAGTGGCCAATGCATCAGGGATGTCCCAGCCTATGTTCTCAAACGTGTTGTCCAGAGTGTTGTCTGCCCTGCGGAAACACATGCGCAGCTACATCGTTTTCCCTCAGGTGGAGGATTTACCCACAGTGAAAGGTGACTTCTATGCCCTGGGACATATCCCCAACATCATAGATGCTATTGATGGGACACATGTGGCCTTGGTACCCCCCGTAGGAGTAAACAGGTGTACAGAAACAGGAAGAGCTACCATTCAATGAATGTGCAGATGGTGTGTTTGGCCGACCAGTACATCTCCCATGTGAACGCCAAGTTTCCAGGCTCAGTGCATGACGCTTACATTTTGAGGAATAGCAGCATCCCTTATGTGATGGGGCAACTCCAGAGGCACCGTGTGTGCTCATAGGTGAGGACAAGGACCCTATACCCTGAGAATAGATGTCTGGGTCTGGGGTTGTCCCTAAGGGTTAGTGTGTCTAACAGTTGTCCCTCGACATTTGCAGGTGACTCTGGGTACCCCAACCTGTCATGGCTACTGACCCCAGTGAGAAATCCCCGGACAAGGGCAGAGGAACGCTACAATGAGGCACATGGGCGAACTAGGAGAGTGATCGAAAGGACCTTCGGCAGGGTGCAGTGCCTCCATATGACAGGTGGCTCTCTCTACTACTCACCAAAGAAGGTGTGCCAGATCATCGTGGCCTGCTGTATGCTGCACAACCTGGCTTTGCGACGAAAGGTGCCTTTTCTGCAGGAGGATGGTCCAGAAGGAGGTCTTGTGGCAGCCGTGGAGCCTGTGGACAGTGAAGAAGAGGAGGCAGAAGAAGAGGATATTTACAACAGAAGCAACGTGATCAAGCAATACTTCCAGTGAGACACAGGTAAGACGACATCACTGCCTCCTACATCTCATACAATTGCTAGACCTATCATATGTCTGTCACTTTCACCCAGTGTATGGACCCTAACCTGTCACTTTGCCTTTCCATTTCACAGATGTGGGTCCCACTGTGTGACCTCTGCTATGTTACCTCATGGACTAGAGCTGTGCGACATAGGTATGTTGACAATACAATGGACATTGCTATTTTCCTTAGCTATAGCAAATACACATTTGTGAAAGCACAGACTGACTTCAGATTGTTTTGTGATTCAAGGGTGTTTATTTAAGTGCAAATTAGTGGAGAGGGTTAGAAAATGGTCAGGGGTGATGGTGGAGGAATGTCCATGGCAGAGTCCAGTTATTTGTCTCACAGGTGCATTGTCCAAAGGGGCATAGGAAGTGGGGCTAGGGCAGTTTAAGGATGGACAGGGTGACGAAGTGGGACAGAAGTATGATATTCAGGGTGGTCTCATTTCTTGGCGGGGGTCTTGGCATTGTTCTCTGTCTTTGTCCTGGATCTCAGGGACCATTTGCAGGGTGATTCTCCATCTGCAGGGGGTGGGGTGCTGGTGTTGTGGTCCTGTGGCGGTGGCTCCTGTCCACTAGCGCCGGCGGAGGTGGTGGGCAGTTCATCTTTGAGGCTAGTGTCAGGGGCCCCTTGTTGTGCCACAGTGTCCCTCCTAGTGTTCACAAGGTCCTTCAGCACCCCTACAATGGTGACCAGGGTGGTGTTGATGGACTTGAGTTCCTCCCTGATCCCCAAATACTGTTCCTCCTGCAGCCGCTGGGTCTCCTGAAACTTGGCCAGTACTGTTGCCATCGTCTCCTGGGAATGATTGTACGCTCCCATTATGTTGGAGAGGGCCTCATGGAGAGTGGGTTCCCTGGGCCTGTCCTCCCTCTGTTGCACAGCAGTCCTCCTAGTTCCCCTGTTTTCCTGTTCCTCTGTCCCCTGAACCGTGTGCCCACTGCCACTGCCCCCAGGTCCCTACTGTTCTTGGGTTTGTGTGTTTGCCTGGGTTCCCTGTAGTGGTGGACACACTGCTGCTTGACAGACAGAGGGTACAGAGGTATGAGCCCGCTGGGTGGGTGCTGTGCTGGTGTTTTCTGAGGGGGGAGGCTCTGTGGTGGCATGTGCCAGTGTGTGGGGAACCGACTGTCCCGAGGTCCCAGATGGGCCGGGCTGGTCATCTAGATCAGGCTGGACAGAGCTGCTGTCATCACTATGGGCCTCTTCTGTGGGGGGGGTGGACATGTCTGGAACCTCCTGTCCGGTGACGTTGGGTAGGGGTCCTGCAGGGGTGTAACAGCATGATTATTGCATCTGTGTTTGCCATTGTGTGCAATCGGTGGGTGACCCTGTACCCCAGTACTCACATTCTTGTCTAGGACCTTGTGTGATATTTGGTTTGGGGATCTGTGTGGGTATCTGTACTGGACATGCTTTGGTGATGGGTGTCCATGCTTTGGTGTTGGGATGGGTGGTTTGTGATAGTGGGACATATGTGAGGTGTTGGAGAGATGGGGTGAGGATGAGGGTGGGGGTATGTGATAGCATGCTGGTAGGGTGGGGGATGTAACAGTTCAGATTTGACTTACCAAAGTCCATTCCTCCTGCTACTCCTGCAAGGCCCTCAGGATGCAGTATAGCCAAGACCTGCTCCTCCCATGTTGTTAGTTGTGGGGGAGGAGGTTGGGGTCTGCCGCCAGTCCTCTGAACTGCAATCTGGTGTCTTGAGACCACGGAACGCACCTTCCCCCGTAGGTCATTCCACCTCTTCCTGATGTCATCCTGTGTTCTTGGGTGCTGTCCCACTGCGTTGACCCTGTCTACGATTCTGTGCCATAGCTCCATCTTCCTAGCAATGGAGATGTGCTGTACCTGTGATCCGAATAGCAGTGGCTCTACCCGGATGATTTCCTCCACCATGACCCTGAGCTCCTCCTCAGAGAACCTGGGGTGTCTTTGCGGTGCCATGGTGTGGTGTGGGAGATGCGTGAGGTGGTGTGTCCAATGTGGTAGTGTTTTGTAAATGTGTGTGTATTTTGAGCGCGGCGGTGTGTACCGCCAATGGAATACCGCAGTTGAAAGACTGCCGCGTGGATTCGTGGGTCGTGATAGTGTGGGCGTATTCCTGTTGGTGTGATGGTGGAGGTTTTGTTATCGCCAGTTTATCACTGTCCTTTGGTGTGGCGGACTTGTGTGGGTGTCTAGATTTTGGCAGATTCCAGCCTGTGGGTCGAAATAGCTGTAGCGGTTTTCCTAGGCCGCAGCCGTGCGTTGGCGGTCTTCTGCACGGCGGTAAATGGCATTTACCGCCAATGTTGTAATGAGGGCCTTATACTTGTAGTGTTGTGACCACTCTAGTTCTGGGGAGCGTCTTTTCTCCCAGTGCTGTGACAGGTTTCCAGACTCCACGCCGGGAGTGGAGACATCAATTGTGTGTTGCTATTGGTAAGGGCTGATAATGGTTGCGTTAGTATTCGCAAACTACTGTGTACCCCGAGATTGGGCACAAGAGGACTTTGTACATTGTTAGCTATGTTTGAATGATTAGCTGTGTGATGGCAAAAGGTGACAATCCAAACTTAAGGACGTTTATGAATAAAAGGAATGATAACAGATACAAACAATTGTGTCCTGTTGCCTGCAGGTGCTACTGGTTGAGAAAGTGATTCCAGGTAAGAAGAAAGATGACGAGGGTAAACCGAGTGAGGTATCTTTAAGCAAAGATTTCGCTCTCTACACAGGGGCTATAGGCTTTGAAAATGAAAAGGCTGATATGACTCTATGTGATGCATTGAACTGACACACAGTTTAACATATATCAGTTTGTAGGCTAAGAATATCTTTCATATGGTGGTCTAAAACGTTGCTGATTGCGTCATATTTTACCAAAATGGAATGTGAATTATGAATTACATTTTTTACACTCCACGAGATAGAAGCAAGGTGAAACCATCGATTCAGTGGTGGCACAATTAAAAGGTTCATTGCAGCAATGAAACTTCAACAGTTACAAAAATGAAAAGGCCTTGAGATCATTGCTGCTATGAATCCGACATCTTCAGACAGATACTGCTGAACAAATCGAGAGAACTAGAAGATTCTCTTTCCACAGCAAGGACCTGCGGCAAGCATTGGGAGGTCCTGAAACATTGGGCTTTCAGTTGGGCCCAAGAATTGTTGTGTCAGTCCTTCCAGCCCCAAGTGCACCAACCCTGCCTCACACCACTGTACCGGAGGGTCCTGAGAACAGTGTGGCCGAACTTCCATACTCAACTGGAGGAGCTGTAACAGCAGAGACTTGGTAAGTGCATGGGCTCCATACTCTGTGTGGTAGCATGGTGTGAGTGGTGACTGAGCTGTACTAACATGTATCACATGGCACCATGTACACATTCTTAACAATAGCTGTGTAGTGGATTCTATTTAGATTTAATGGGAAGTTTAGTTTAGCATTTGGCTTGCAGTCCTGTGTATCCGTCACCTAGTGACTTTTAACCTATTTAGCTTCCTCTGTTTTAGCACATTTATTTAATTAATGCTTCTAAGATGGCTGCCATGTTTATAGTTAGGAAGGTGTTTTAGCTTCATGTTATCAGTGCCACTCTGTAAAGGTGTCACTATCAGCGTCAATGATAAATGAGATTCATAGGTATTCACATTATGTACTTTCCCACTTTCTTGTGACAGTAACATAATGTACCTTTTCAGGGAATTGTTTATATAACTGCTGTCCCAAGCATGCCTTCTTATCTATTGTTTGAGAACATACCTGTGTCAGGGGTCCTACCAGATCTGTATAAATGCATCTCACACAGACAAGCTAATCAGAGGGATTCCCACCAGTTGCCATCAACGCTATCTATGCTACACTTCGCTAGATGCTGACCCACTCTTCGTATACCTACGGAGTCTGATCTAGAGACCTCATTCCAAGGAAACGAGGGTTGAGGGGCTCTTCTAATGGACATGGTACTGGCAGATTAGGTTTAACATACCTAGCTCTCTTTAGGTTAGGGATTAAGTTCACCATGCTAGGGTATTAGGGTTTGCTTAGCTTATGTTATTGCAAGATAGGGTGGTCTTTGTATTCATGACTCTTGGTTTTACCATTCTGTTTCTTGCATTGTTCATTATCCTAATCATTGCGGCCCATGCAACTTATCGTAGATTGCAGTATGGTTAAGAAAACCTATTGAAACTTTATTGCATCTCCTTCATTGCCTATGTTTCATTGAGATGTTTCTCATGTGAGAAAAGGGTAATCTCCATTTAACCACGACCTCCCTGAGAAATCGTACTCTTGACTCCATGCAGAAAGGCTGCCACAAATCATTTTTTACTGTTTGGGTTTTTGGTGAGGTACTGCTTGTGAGCCGGGAGGGTGGGCTGACAGTTGCGACTTGTGGTAGGACTAGCCTAGTCACCTACAAGCAAAGTACTGTCATACTTAAACCAGCAGTCTTGCCTAGAGCAAGAGTCTAATTACCACAGTGTGCCACCAACAATGGTTCTTATGCACTAATTTACGGAATATCACTGTCTCATATACAACAGGTACCCTAAGTACTATTATACGGAGACGTCCGTGATCTTGGGGAAGATCCTCCTCAGCAAACAGGGAGCACCTAACTAGGCTGTAGGTTGTTCGAGCTCAAACTATTAAAATGACTTTCTCCCCACTTGGTGTTCCATCTCTTTACACATTACACAATATGGCTAACGTCATAGACATTCCTAATAATGCCAGACAAGCATTAACAATACACCTAGTAGCGAATGCCTTAACAGATGAGGGCTGGGATGTCACACTCATAGTAGAAAGTAGTGAAGCTTAACAAACAGAAACATTTTACTCCTGGGTCACTTTTCCTCAGGAAGACCAGAGATCATTCACACCCCACACATACAGAATTGCAAATGTACCTCACTGGTGCCAAGCATACCACTATCGTGAAATTCTGATCACATATCAAGAACAACAGAACTAGATTAATGGAGCCCTACCACACGTAATACAAACCATGAGATTAGGGGGGTCATTACAACCCTGGCGGACGGTGTTAAAGGTGCGGTAATACCGCAAACGGGCCGGCGGACAAAAAAAGGGAATCATGACCCTGGCGGAAACCGCCAACAAAGACAGCCACTTTAACACCCCGCCCGCCACGCCGGTACAGACAAGCAGCGCGGCGGTCACCGCCAACAGACAGGCGGAAGACAATGTACCGCCCATAGTATCACAACCCACCAATCCGCCACCTTTTCCGGGGCGGATTCACCGTGGATAAAAACACGGCGGAAACAGTTCCTGCAATGGGAAAACGCTCACCTGAACACATCTCACGAGGAAGGAGGACTCCATGGATCCGGAATTACAAATCCTACCGGCCCTTGTATTCCTACTCATCTACGAAGAGCAACGCCGGCGCCGGCGAAGACAACGGTGAGTACTGCACCTACGACATAGGGGAGGGGGGAGGCAAAAGTCAGGGGGACACACACGAAACACCCCCACCCTCACCCACTACAACATACACACCAATGCATTCACAAACATCACAGTAACAACCCACAACCCCCCGAAGAATGCAAACACAAAACAAAATCAGTTCAAACATTGTAATGTTTCAATATACATGTCTCAAATATATACAGAAATATGATAAAATCATTCAAAAGTATATACATTACGAGAAGTAGTGCAGATATGCACATATCAATGTCCGTGCACCACTAGTCCAAAAATGCATGGGCGAGGCCCACAATTGATACCTGTCCACAAACAGAGAGAACACTGCCGGGGCATCAGAGACAAATACAACAGGCACCTCAGGGGGAAGGGAAGGGGGGGCACCTCAGCCGGATGAGTGCAAAGCCAGATCCACGACGGGGCTCCATGCCCATTGATGTATCCTGGGGAGTGCAAAGCCACAGTCTCAGAAGTCTCTACAGTGGGTGGTTTGCCCACTGTACCATCCTGGGGAGTGCAAAGCCACAGTCTCTGAAGTCTCTACAGTGGGTGGTTTGCCCACTGTACCATCCTGGGGAGTGCAAAGCCACAGTCTCTCAAGTAGATAACAGCCACCACTGGTTCTGGAGGGGGACTGGTGCCCAGACTGGATTAGTCTCCCCGTGACAGTTCCTTTCCCGTCACTGTTCCAGCTGCACATGGGATAACAATGCTTGAAGTGGCGGTCTTTTCCTTCTTCAGCGGTGCATGCCCTGTTCAGCGGTGCTTAGCCATGGCGGTTCTGGACTGTTCAGCGGTGCTTTGCCATGGCGGTCGCTGGACTGTTCAGCGGTGCTTAGCCATGGCGGTTCTGGACTGTTCAGCGGTGCTTTGCCATGGCGGTCTCTGGACGGTTCAGCGGTGCTTTGTCATGGCGGTCTCTGGACTGTTCAGCGGTGCTTTGCCATGGCGGTCTCTGGACTGTTTAGCGGTGCTTAGCCATGGCGGTTCTGGACTGTTCAGCAGTGCTTTGCCATGGTGGTTCTGGACTGTTCAGCGGTGCTTTGCCATGGCGGTCTCTGGACTGTTCAGCGGTGCTTAGCCATGGCAGTTCTGGACTGTTCAGCGGTGATTTGCCATGGCGATCTCTGGACTGTTCAGCGGTGCTTTGCCATGGCAGCTCTGGACTGTTCAGCGGTGATTTGCCATGGCGGTCTCTGGACTGTTCAGTAGTGCTTTGCCATGGCGGTTCTGGACTGTTCAGCGGTGCTTTGCCATGGCGGTTCTGGACTGTTCAGCGGTGCTTTGCCATGGCGGTTCTGGACTGTTCAGCGGTGATTTGCCATGGCGGTTCTGGACTGTTCAGCTGTGCTTAGCCATGGCGGGCTCTGGACTGGGCATTGGTGTGTGGCATGACGTTCTCTGGACTGGGCATTGGTGTGTGGCATGATGTTCTCTGGACTGTACATTGGTGTGTGGAATGACGTTCTCTGGACTGGACATTGGTGTGTGGCATGACAGTCCCTCATTGCCCAGCGGGGCTGTGGCTGCTGGGGCCCTCCTGGGCACTGACTCCGGTGGTGGTCTCCTGACCAGTAACGATACTTGGGCCCTCCTGGGCAATGACTCCGGCGGTGGCGGTGGTCTCCTGACCAGTGACGATACTTGGGCCCTCCTGGGCAATGACTCCAGCGGTGGTCTTCTGACCAGTGACGATACTTGGGCCCTCCTGGGCAATGACTCCAGCGGTGGCGGTGGTCTCCTGACCAGTGACGATACTTGGGCCCTCCAAGGCACTGACTCCGGCGGTGGTCTCCTGACCAGTGACGATACTTGGGCCCTCCTGGGCACTGACTCCGGCGGTGGTCTCCTGACCAGTGACAATACTTGGGCCCTCCTGGGCAATGATTCCGGCAGTGGCGGTGGTCTCCTGACCAGTGACGATACTTGGGCCCTCCTGGGCAATGACTCTGGCGGTGGTCTCCTGACCAGTGACGATACTTGGGCCCTCCTGGGCAATGACTCTGGCGGTGGTCTTCGGACCAGTGATGACGGTGCTGGCGGTGGCATCCCGGTTGCCAGGGAGGATGCCGCCCTTCTCCGCCGTGATGCTCACACCAGGCTGTGCAGACTTCTTCTGGCCCTTCCCCACCTTTGGAGGAGTCACAGCTGACTCTGCTACCCCCCTGGGACCACTGTGAGTTGTTTTGCCTCCAGGAGTCTTCACACGGTCCCGTTGTCCACTTTCCAATTTCAGAGCCTTTACAGGAGGTGGACTGGCAGTGCCTTGGCTCCGTGTCACACTGCCTGCCCTGGTGGCCGGTGCACTCCACACACCTTGAACATGCACCACTGGTACTGGAGGCTTTTTGGCTGAGGCGCTACGACGGGAATGATGAAGTGAAGGAGGGGGAAAAAAGTTCAACTGTACAGAGGGACAGTTTCTGACGAACACTGGGATGGGTAGCTGGAGGGGGTATGGGAGTGGAGGAAGAGGAGGTGGTTGTAGGAGGTGTCACTTTAGGTGTTTTGGGTGCAGGTGCAGGTTCTGGAGGCTGTCGTTGAGGTGGATGGCTGTTGGGTGGGTGGGTGTGTGCCTGCGTTTGTGTACTTTGGGAGGGGGCGTCACAGACACACTGGGAGAGGACACAGGGGACGTGTAAATGGGAGTGGAGGTGGTGAGTGCAGGTGAGCGGGGTGTGGTGCTGGGTGTTCTGGTGCGAGTCCTGGTGCCTGTAGATGTAGTGCATGTAGTTGAGAGTGTAGACGAGAATGGGAGGGAGGAGGTAGACGACGAGGACGGGGACACAGTGGAGGCAGTGGATGTTGCTTTGTCTGCATGTGGGTGATGCTTGTGTGTGTGCCTGTGGGTTGTGTGGTGCCTATGTTTGCCTGAGCTACTTTTGTGTGTTGAGGTGTGTGCATGCTGGTCTGATGGTGTGCTTGGGATAGGCTGGGGTACAGGATATTGGGTCTGGGTGGAGGAGGTTGGAGGGGGGAGGCTAGACACAGGGACAATGGCTGCCATCAGTGCTGAGGCCAGAGATTGCAGGGTTCGCTGAAGGACAGCCTGACCAGAATGAATGCCCTCCAGGAATGCATTACCGTGTTGCAACTCCCTTTCTACACCCTGGATGGCATTCACAATGGTAGACTGCCCAACAGTGAGTGACCTGAGGAGGTCAATGGCCTCCTCACTGAGGGCAGCAGGTGGGACTGGGGTGAAGGTGATGCCCACCCTCCTGGGTGAGCGGGCACGGGGCGAACGCTGAGGGGCTGCTGGGAGGGCGGTGCTGGTAGGGGAGGTGGCGACTGTACCTGTAGAAGTGGGGCGCACAGATGGTGCCGCCACCACAAGGGAGCTCCCATCGGCGGACGAGTCCGTGTCGCTGGTTGGTGATCCGGTGGCCGACGTGAAGCTCCCCTCGCCCTCCGTCCCACTGGTGCATTCAGAGTCGGTGGTGTGGCCCTCCATGGCCATGTGGGATGCAGCTCCCTCGTGCTCCGGTGCCACTGTACCTCCGCCTGATGATGTTGATGCACAAAAGAACAGGGAGACCACAACAAGTGGGGGGGGGGCAAGACAGAAGAAAGACAGGTTGAGTGCATGGCATACCACTACCGTTGGCGGACAATACAGACACAGCAGCCCCCTGCACTACGCCGTGCTCCTGGCCTCTACAGATGCAGTTCCTGGGATATGGCCTACATGGCTATGGTGGACTTATGCACAAATGAATGCCACAGGGGCATGTATACCTGTACTTGGCACTCTACTGCGGTGGGGTAGAGTGCCACATGGCCTGCATTACGGAGGGGCCTAGCCTACGTATTTCTGCCTGGCCTAGGTACACCCACAGGCCTCCTCCCCCACCCAGACCCCTCCACTACAAGCAAAGTCCGCAGAATGAGAGTGTACTCACCCCCTTGTGTCTGCTGTGATGCCCTAAAGCACCCATCCAACTCAGGGTAGGCCACTGCCAGGATCCGGAACATCAGGGGGGTCATGGTGGGACGGGCACCCCTCCCACGTTGGGAGGCCATCCCCAGCTGAGCCTCCGCCGTCTTCTTGCTCCAGCGGCGAATGTCCTCCCATCTTTTCCGGCAGTGGGTGCCCCGTCTCTGGTGGACCCCCAGGGTCCGGACGTCCTTGGCGATGGCACGCCAAATGTCCTTCTTCTGGTGGGTGCTGACCTACATGACATGCACAAGGGAAGAAGAGTAGTCATTACCAACTGCACCGTCGATGTGAGTGTCCCCCCTCCCTACCTTAGCCATGTGGCACATTCATTCACATGCATTAATGTTCCCTGAACTCTGCCCCCTTCCATCTTACAACCAGCCCTCTCCACCCAGGCCTAGCCCATACAACGTGCTACCTGTGTACTAACCTGTTGGTCTGGAGGATCGTAGAGTGGCGTATACTGGGGGAGGACCCCGTCTACTAGTTTCTCCAACTCCTGAGCAGTGAAGGCAGGGGCCCTTTCCCCAGACGCAGCAGCCATCGTCGCTTCCAGACCGAGGTCACAGCAGCACGTGCAGTGTAGGTCCTCTCCTGTCGAAGATCAGGTACCTAGTGATTGAACAGATAGAAAATAGAGGTGACGTCCGCAGCGGTGACGTCCGCGGTGGTGCGTATCATCTCCGGCGGCGCACTTGTTCATTGGCTCCTGGGACCCATAAGGTCCAATGTTAACCAATGCAGCATTGCTCCACGGTCTACGACCGCCTACCGCGACGGTGTGCAATGGCAACGCAGTTACCCCACAATCCCATTGTCCCAGATTAGAGGTCAGGCAGCCGCCATTTCAGGGTCCCACATGGCTTCATTTACTTCTGTGTCACACATAGCTAGGCCTACACTCAACACACATACAGGAAGGGTTTTGTGTTTGGTGTCGTGTTCTGTGTAACTGTGGGTACATACCTGGAAAATAGTTGACTCTGTGGTCGCTGTTGCCCTTCCTAGGCACCGTCATTTGGGACAATTGAGAAGATGGCGGAATCCTCCGGTGTACCGACCGCTGGTGGACCTGTTGATAATAGAGGAGCGACATTTAATTGTCACCTACAGGTTTGACCGTGCTACTATCCAGGAACTATGTACCCAGTTGGAGCCAGACGTGATGTCACCAATCCGCCATCCCACTGGAATCCCCCCTGACGTGCAGGTGCTGTCAGTGCTCCATTTCCTTGCAAGTGGTTCTTTTCAGACAACAGTAGCCATGGCATCAGGGATGTCCCAGCCTATGTTTTCCAACGTGTTGTCCAGAGTGTTGTCTGCCCTGCTGAAACACGTAAGGAGATACATCATTTTCCCTGAGGTGGAAGATTTGGCTACAGTGAAAGGTGACTTCTATGCCCTTGGACATATCCCCAACATAATAGGTGCTATTGATGACAACCATGTAGCTCTGGTCCCCCCCCACAGGAGTGAACAGGTGTACAGGAACCGGAAGAGTTATCATTCCATGAATGTACAGATGGTATGTTTGGCAGACCAGTACATCTCGCAGGTAAATGCTATGTTCCCTGGCTCAGTGCATGACGCCTACATCCTGCGGAATAGCAGCATCCCTGATATGATGGGTCAACTCCAGAGGCACCGTGTGTGGCTATTAGGGGACTCTGGTTACCCCAACCTGTCCTAGCTATTGACCCCAGTGAGGAATCCCAGGACCAGGGCAGAGGAACGCTACAATGAGGCCCATGGGAGGACTAGGAGGGTTATCGAACGCACCTTCGGCCTCCTGAAGGCCAGGTTCAGGTGCCTCCATATGACAGGTGGTTCCCTATTCTACTCACCGAAGAAAGTGTGCCAGATCATCATCGCCTGCTCGATGCTTCACAATCATGCTTTGCGACGCCAGGTGCCTTTTCTGCAGGAAGATGGTCCAGATGACGGTGTCATGGCAGCTGTGGAGCCTGTGGAGCCTGTGGACAGTGATGAGGAGGAAGCTGAGGAAGAAGACAACAACAGGGAGTCAGTCATAGAGCAATATTTCCAGTGATACACAGGTGAGAACATTTTCATTTTTACCATTACATTCACTGTCACACGTCTTCCTCTATCCTGTGTGTAATTTCATAGGATTATTTGGTAACTGAGTTGTTCCTTTCCATTACGGTTTCACAGGTGTGCTTACCAACGTGTGTCATCTGCATGCATCCTTCAAGGACTTGTGATGTGTGACATAGGTATGTTGCCTTTACAACTAGAAACGCATTTTGACACTGTCATTGATAATACAATTAACCAAATCATAGACTGACTCAACATTGTTTTGTGGTTCAAGGGTGTTTATTGAAGTGCTCAAAAATGGAGGGGGTTGTAAAATGGTGATGGGTGATGTCGGAGGAATGTCCATGGCAGAGTCCAGTCTATTAGTCTCACAGGTGCACTGGCCATATGGGCAAAGGAAGTGGAGCTGGGGAAGTTTAAGTATGGACAGGGTAACAAAGTGGGACAGTGGAAGGACAATCAGGGTGGTCTCATTTCCTGGCGGGGGTCTTGCCATCTTGCTCTGTCCTGTTCCTGGATCTCAGGGACTGCTTGCGTGGTGGTTGTCCGTCTGCAGGGGGTGGGGTGCTGGTGTGGTGGTCCTGTGGCGGGGCGTCCTGTCCACTAGCGCCGGCGGAGGTGGTGGGCAGTTCATCGTCAATGCTAGTGTCCGGGGCCCCTTGGAGTGCCACGGTGTCCCTCAAGGTCTGCTGTATATCCTTCAGCACCCCTACGATGGTGCCCAAGGTGGAGCTGATGGTCCTGAGCTCCTCCCTTAACCCCAAATACTGTTCCTCCTGCAGGCGCTGGGTCTCCTGAAACTTGACCAGGACCGTCGCCATCGTCTCCTGGGAGTGGTGGCATGCTCCCATGATGGAGGAGAGGGCCTCGTGGAGAGTGGGTTCCCCTGGCCGGTCCGCCCCCTGTCGCACAGCAGCCCTCCCAGTTCCCCTGTGTTCCTGTGCCTCCGTCCCCTGGACCTTGTGCCCACTACCACTGCCCCCAGGTCCCTGTTGTTGTTGGGGTGGTGGGTTATCCTTGGTTCCCTGTAGTGGTGGACACACAGCTGATTGACCTGTCCTGGGTACGGAGGTTTGGACCCGCTGGGTGGGTGCTGTGCTGGTGTTACCAGAGGGTGGAAGGTCAGTGTTGGGCTGTGCCTGTGCGAGGGGAACCGACTGTCCTGAGGCCCACGATGGTCCGGGCTGGTCATCAATATCCAGTAGGGCAGCGCTGCTATCGTCACTGTGGGCCTCTTCTGTGGGTGGAGTGGAGTTGGGGTGGTGACAGTCCTTCGTGATCCTGCAGGGGCATAAGAGCATGATTATTGCATGTGTGTGTGTCATGGTGTGCAATGGGTGGGTGAGTGTGTACCCCAGTGCAAGCATTTCTGTGTGGGGGCTTGTGTGATGATGTTAGGGGTTGTTATGGGTATGTGCAGTGAGCATGCTTTAGTGATGGGTGTCCATGCTTAGTTGTGTCATGCAGGGCTTGGTGTTGGGATGTGTGGTTTGTGTTCTTAGTACATTAGTGAGGAGTTTGGGTGATAGGGGAGGGTGTGAGGGTTGGGGTGTGTGATAGCATGCAGGTAGGGTGGGGGATATGATAGTTACGAATTGACTTACCAGTGTCCATTCCTCCACCGACTCCTCCGAGGCCCTCTGGATGCATGATGGTCAAGACTTGCTCCTCCCATGTTGTTAGTTGTGGGGGAGGAGGTGGGGGTCCGCCGCCAGTCCACTGAACTGCAATGTTGTGCCTGGAGACTGCTGAACGCACCTTCCCCCGTACGTCGTTCCACCTCTTCCTGATGTCCTCCCGATTTCTTGGATGCTGTCCCACAGCGTAGACCCTGTCCACGATTCTTCGCCACAGCTCCATCTTCCTGGCTATGGATGTTTGCTGCACCTGTGAGCCAAATAGCTGTGGCTCTACCCGTAGGATTTCCTCCACCAGGACCCTGAGCTCCTCCTCGGAAAAGCGGGGGTGTCTTTGGCGTGACATGGGGTGGTGTGTGTGATGTGTGGGGTGGTGTGAGTGTTGATGCTTGTGGTGATGTGTAGTGGTGTGTGGTGTTTTGTGCATGGATGTTGTGTGGGTGATGGTGTTGTGTGCCTCTGTGTGGTGGGATTGTCTATTCTGTGCAGTCTCTCTGGCCTTCGTGAATACATTTTGGTCGTATGGTTTTATATAGAGTTGGGTGTGTGGGAGTGGTGTTTGTATGTGTATCAGGTGTGTGTATTTGGAATTGTCCAATGTGGCGGTGTTTTGGAGATGTGCGTGGATTCGTGGGTCGTAATAGCATGGGCGTGTTTCTGTTGGCGTGGAGGTGGAGGTTTGTTTTCGCCAGTTTAACACTGACCTTTGGTGTGGCGGACTTGTGTGGGTGTCTGAATTTCGGCGGATTCCGAGTTGTGTGTCATAATAGCTGTGGCGGAATTCCACGGCCGCGGCGGTGTATTGGCGCTCTTCTGCACGGCGGTAAGTGGCTTTACCGCCAATGTTGTAATGACCCCCTAGGTCCCTTAGGTAATGAAGGACCAACGTGGCCTATGTTTGTCACATATACACCTCACCCTGCAATCTATACCTTGAGCTAGTAACATTATATAGACAAATTGTTCAGTTTGTAATGCAAACTCTGAACACTACACCAGCATGTCCAGCACCACCAACACCTGCTGGGTAGCAATTTGCTACTACTGGGATTAATACACACAAACAGTACATTCTAACATGGGTAAAGTCACCGCAGAATAAGAGAAAATCCTGTTCTGGATAGCCCAGAAAACAAATCACCTGGAAGCTGTGTTTCCCCATATGGGAGCCCAGGAAGAACATAGAATTCTCACGATGTGCTTGCTCTTCAGCATGTTTCCCTCTGTGGATGACTCTGCCAAATGGGGTACATTCTTCGCTGCAATTTATACTACCACATATGGTATCCCATCACTTGTCAATTTACCAGAAGTGTATTTGGAATGAGCACAGGGCTGTACCAGCCCTAGATTTAGGGATGAAATTAATGCGTTACTTTGACGTAGTCTCCTCAATCATACTCAGTAACATTAAAGGGGAAGTGATAGCCCTGGCTATACGCCAGCGACTCCGAGAGATTCCACATTTGGAACAGAAGAAACAGCTACTGAAAATTTTCTCTGACACCTATACCAGTACAGTACAGGATAGTTTGGGAGCCAAGTCAAAAAAGCTTGAAATACAAAGTGCCATCCCTCAGGAAGGTACTAAACAAGGACAGGAGGGTTCTAAAAAGCACTGGGATAGACAAAAGAAATGTAAAGACAGACAAAGTCAGAAAGCAGATTCTCCACACCCGGAAAATTCCAAAAGGAGATTATGGGGGTCATTCAAACCCTGGCGGTCAAAGACCACCAGCGCTGTTTTGACGGAAGCACCGCCAACAGGCTGTCGGTGCTTCCCATGGTATTATGACCAGCAGTTTACTGCCACGTTGGTCCCGGCGGTTTTAACCGCTATGCAGACGGTGAAAAGCGCGACGGGTGCAACCGCACCCGTCGCACAGCCACAACACCGCCGGCTCCATTTGGAGCCGGCTCCTGTGTTGCGTCCGAGATCCCCGCTGGGCCGGCGGGCAGAAACCAGGTTTCCACCCGCCGGCCCAGTGGGGATCTCAAAATGACCGCGGCGGGAGTGTGGCTGCTTTGCATTCAGCCGCCCGCCAAGGTTGTAATGAGAGCCATAATCTCAGAAACAGAGTAAATTTAAAAGCTCCTGGCAGATATACTGATTCACGTCTGTAGGAAAGTACCCTCTTTCTTGGCATGGTTACCCTCATTTTCGGCCTGATGTCGGTGTGCTTGACTGTGTCTACTGGGATCCTGCTAACAAGGACCCCAGTAGTTATGCTCTCACCTTTAAAAATTGGTTGTTCGTTACTGCTAACACAGTATTTCACCCACAATTGGCATATCGGTGCCCCCTTCTAAGCCTCTAGTATATGGTACCTAGGTACCCAGGTCATTGGGGTTCCAGGGGACCCCTATGGCCTGCAGCATATATTTTGCTACCCATGGGGAGCCCTTGCAAAGGCTTCTGCAGGACTGCCATTGCAGCCTGTGTGAAAAGGTACAAGCACCCTTTCGCTGCCATTTACACTACACCAGGTCACTAATGAGTCACCCCTATCCAGGACCTCCAGCCCTGAGGGCAGGATGCAAAGTACCTGTGTGTGAGGGCTCCCCTGCACTAGCAGAGGTGCCCCCATGAACTCCAGGGCCATTTTCCCAGACATTGTGATTGCGGGGACACTATTTCACGCATGTACTTGACATAGGTCACTACCTATGTCGAGTTACATAATGGTAACTCCGAACATAGGCATGTTTGGTATCAAGAATGTTGAAATAATACCTCAAGGCTTTTCAAGCATTGGTTGTATGATTCCATGCACTCTGGGGGTTCCTTAGTGGACTCCCAGTACTACCATTTCAGCCTTTTGAGGTATTCCAGGCAGCCACAGCTGCTGCCACCCCACAGACAGGTGTCTGCCCTCCTGTTGCTTGAAATGTTCGAGGGGAGGAAAGCAGAACAAAGGATTTCCGTTGAAAGAGGGGTGTTACACCCTCTCCATTTAGAAATAGGCGTTACAGGCTTGGGAGGGGTAGCCTCCCCAAGCCACTGGAAATGCTTTGATGGGCTCATTTGGTGTCCTCCTAGCTTAAACCAGTCTACACCTGCTCTGGGGTGAAACTGGACAAACGAAAGGGGAGTGACCACTCCCTTGTCCATCACAACCCCAGGGGTGGTGCTCAGAGCTCCTCCAGAGGGCCCCTGGGTTTTACCATCTTAGATTCAAGGTTGACGGGGAACTCTTGGAGCATATGAGTGGCCAGTGCCAGCAGGTGACCTCACAGCCCTCCCCTGATAAGTGCTTACCTCGTCTTTTGCAGCTGTCAAGGCTTGTTGGCATCCTTTCTCCAAGTCGTTCGTGAAGCTTGTAGTCCCAGCCCCCAGCACTCTATCCTGTAATGCACAGCTTTCTGAGTGATTCTCCAGTGGTGTGGGAGCCTTTGTCGTAGTGCTGCGTGGGCCTCTTCTGCAACTTTCTTGTCCCTGTGCTGTGGGACTCCTGTGCACACTGCCTGTTCGTCTGTGGGCTCTCTGAATTGCTGAGGGCCACCTCTGCCTCCCCTTCCTGGTTCTTCCTGGTCCCGGGCAGCACCATTTACCACTAACCGCAAGCTTTGTGTGTGCCAAGGCCTGTTGGTGGACTCCGACGACGCAAACCTGACTGCAATCCTCCATCTGGTGTTGGACATCACTTGCCCCCTCCAGGAACCCAACTTAATCTTTTTGGGTGCAGTAGTGACTTTCCTTCTTCACCGGTGGTTCTCCTTTTGCACCTTCATCCGGGTTAGCAGGGGCTCCTGCTCTTCGTGGACTCTTCTGTGCTTCTTGGACTTGGTCCCCTTCTTCCACAGGCCTTGTCCAGGAATCCACTGTTGGTGACTTGCAGTCTCTTCTGGGTCTTGCATACTTCTTATTCTCGTTTCTGTGTATGTTCCTGGAAATTTACTGGGATTTACTCCTGCTTCCTGGTCACTGGGGTGTGTTCTAGTACTTACCTTTGGCCCTTTCTAGTACTCCCTGGTCCCCTCTACACACGACACTTGCCTAGGTGGGAGACCGACTTTCACATTTCACTTTCTTAGTATATGGTTTGTGCTCCCCCTAGGCCCTTTTCTAACTATTGTGATTTTCAATAATTTCACAGTTTTTTAACTGTTTTTATGCATATTTCTGCATACTAGTGTTTATAATTTGTGTATTACCTACCTCCTAAGGGAGTATAGTCTCTATCGTATTTTTGGTGTTTGTGTCACCAAAATAAAGAACCTTTATTTTTGTAGCACTAAGGAGGTCATTCCAACCCTGGCGGTCATCGACCGCCAGGATGGATAACCACGGAAGCACCGCCAACAGGCTGGCGGTGCTTCCCTGCCCATTCTGACCGCGGCGGTAAAGCCGCGGTCAGAAAAGGGGATCCGGCGGTTTCCCGCCGGATTTCCCCTGTCTGGGCTGAATCTCCATGGCGGCGCTGCAAGCAGCACCGCCATGGAGATTCCGACCCCCTTCCCGCCACCCTGTTTCTGGCGGTTTTTACCGCCAGGAACAGGATGGCGGGAACGGGTGTCGTGGGGCCCCTGGGGGCCCCTGCACTGCCCATGCCACTGGCATGGGCAGTGCAGGGGCCCCCTAACAGGGCCCCAGCATGATTTTCACTGTCTGCATAGCAGACAGTGAAAATCGCGGCGGGTGCAACTGCACCCGTCGCACCCCTGCAACACCGCCGGCTCTATTCAGAGACGGCTTCTATGTTGCAGGGCCTTTCCCGCTGGGCCGGCAGGCGCTCCTTTGGCGGGCGCCCGCCGGCCCAGCGGGAAAGCCAGAATGGCCTCCGCGGTCTTTTGACCGCTGAGCGGCCAAATGGCGGTGACCGCATGGCGGGCGGCTACGGCCGCCCGCCGCGGTCAGAATGACCGCCTAAGTATTTTCTTTCATGAGTGTGAGTACTGTGTGGCTACAGTGGTATTGCATGAGCTTTGCATGTCTCCTAAATAAGCCTCGGCTGCTCATCCACAGCTACCTCTAGAGAGTCTGTCTTCTAGACACTGCCTACATTTCACTAATAAGTGATAACTGGACCCTGTATAAGGTATAAGTACCATAAATACCCACTACACATCTGGCCAGCCTCCTACAACGTCCCTCTTGTTCCTTTCAGGATGCACCGGATAGACATAGCGAGAGAGTGGGCAGGTCAGAGAGACGTCCTGACTACATGAAACAAAAGAAAGACTCACCACAGTCCACAGACAAAAGAGAAGATAAGTCCGCACAACAAAAGCCACAGTTTAAAAAGAATAGGGTGGCAGAACTGTCAATTGAAAATGCAGGTACACTTGAGGACATTGCTGAAGAACAAGATGAGCGCAGTGACACTGCTAGACAGCGCAGCAGAGATCACAATATGTCACCAGAGTCTGAAAGATCATCTGGATGCGACAGCAACTAGCAATTTTATTGCAGTCAAGACAGCAGGCAGGCATGTTCTTCCACCCGACAGGGTTTATGGTTTCAATATTCAAACTGAGGGAGACATAGAGTGCACTGTTAGTGTGATATTCTGAGATGAACTTAGTTGTGATATCCTGCTGGCCAAGAGGGACTGGCCACCTGAGCATGTCCATAAGCCCCCACGTGGAGAAGATGTGATTTTGCCTTCTTTATTTGATCTATGTTCCAAAGGTGGTAAAGCAAGCCCACGTTGTCAATTGGGCTTTAGCGCAGGCACCTGCACTATACTGCAATCATGTAGGTTGGGACAAGGATTCTCCTTGTCATCTAATACCTATTAGGTCTACACCCCAGCCACAATATCCTGTTAAACACAAAGCTAAAGCTCCATTGAGGGAGATCCTCACTCAGCTTGAGTACCAGGGAGTAATTGAGCCCTGTGTCTCCGCAATGAATAACCCATTATTCCCCGTTGCAAATCCCGACAATTCATACATAATAGTCTTAGATTTCAGGCACTTATATAGTCATACACGTACATACGCAATACAAAAGTAACACAGTACAGCACTAATTAACTACATAGTGTAAAAAAAATATTTAAAAACCTTTGATATCTCCAACTTTTTTTTCTGGCAAAACTTAGCCCACATAAGTCAGGACCTGAGTGCATTCTCATTTGGCTCACAAAAATGCTTTTGCCATTCGCCCCAAGGCTACAAGAACAACCTAGGGCTGGTTTCAGCCCGTGTAACATCAATATTACATGATATTGTTCCTGAGGCATTGTCTTATGTGGATGATATCTAACTCACAGATGACAATCTCAACATTCATCTTGCCAGGGTCAATCAGATCATTCTAGGACTCACAGCCCTTGGTTACAAATTTAAGTTTAGGAAAACTAAAATAGCCTTTCTCAGCGCACTGTTTCTGGGATATGAGCAATCAAGCGAGGGCAATAGACTGGCCCGCACGTTTTGGAAAACTGTGCTCAATTCTAGCCACAAATACAGTCAAGAAACTGCAGTCTTTACTTGGTTTCTTTAACTTTGGCAGAACATACATTCCTGACTATGCACAGCATATCAAGGCACTTTGGCCCTCACTATGACCTTGGCAGTAAATACCGAATACCTCCGTGCTGACTGCAGCCAGCATACCACTGCGGAGGCAGACATACGTCTGCCACATTATGACACAGACATAAAATTGACAGAAAACATCCACAACCACAAATCCGCCAGACCCACTGAGCGTGACAAACTGTCAGTACTACCACCCATACCGTTAAGCCAACAATATTCACGCCCTCCAAATAATGACCCACTAATCACCACAGCAAACATTCAATGGTGCTAAAACATTAACATTGTACACCGCCGTGGCGGATAAGGCCACCCAAAGACAAAACAAGACAACATTGGCCAGAACAAAAAACCCACACCTGACACAAATACACACACCCACCAACAGCACCATAAAACACATACCAACATCACCCACAATCGTATGCTAACACGAAAAGACCGCAATAGCTAGACAAGCAAATCACAGAGACAACTTTACACACAAAAAAACTACCACCCATTCATCCATCACGCACCACACACCCCACACCCCTGCACATTACTCAACAACCTCTGCACAACACACATACCACACCACACCCATGTCCCCACAAAGGCACCCCTGTTTCACTGATGAGGAATTGCAGGTCATGATTGAGGAAATAGTCAGAGTAGAGCCACAGCTGTTTGGAGCACAGATCCAGCAGATATCCATTGCCACGTGTAGGAAAATACCATATTGCCTGGCATGTTACCCCCATTTTTACTTGTGTGTCAGTTTGTTTTTGCCTGTCTCACTGGGATCCTGCTAGCCAGGACCCCAGTGCTCATAGTTTGTGGCCTGAATGTGTTCCCTGTGTGGTGCCTAGCCGTGTCACTGAGGCTCTGCTAACCAGAGCCTCAGTGCTTATGCTCTCTCTGTCTTTAAAATTGCCACTGGAGGCTAGTGACCATTTTTACCAATTCTGATTGGCACATTAGAACACCCTTATAATTCCCTAGTATATGGTACCTAGGTATCCAGGGTATTGGAGTTCCAGGATATCCCTATGGGCTGCAGCATTTCTTTTGCCACCCATAGGGAGCTCAGACAGTTCTTACACAGGACTGCCACTGCAGCCTGAGTGAAATAACATCCACGTTATTTCACAGCCATTTTACACTGCACTTAAGTAGCTTATAAGTCACATATATGTCCACAGCACGGGGAGAAGAAAGTTGCAGAAGAGACCCACACAGCACTGCGACAAAGGCTTCCACACTGCTGGAGAACCACTCAGAAACTGTGCATCACAGGATAGAGTGCTGGGGGCCGGGGCTACAAGATGCATGAACGACTTGGAGAAAGGATGCCAACAAGCCTTGGCAGCTGCAAAAGATGCAGTGCAAGGGGGTACTGTCTTGCGTGTGGAGGCAAGCTCTTACCTCCACCAAAGTTGGACAGTTGGACATCAGGACTGTCGGAACCACTCTAGTCCACCACCCGTGTTGCTGGATCCGCGCACTTCTTCATGAGAGGGGACCTAAGCCACCAATTGTCACTGCCGAGGTGTGCCTGCTGAACAGGGAAGTGACTCCTTCACTTCAAGGGAGATTCCTTTGGTCTTCTGGTGCTGGCTCGAGACTGGCTGTCCTCTGAGGATGCATGACTGGGAAACCATTGCAGTTGCTGGCAGAAGCTGAAGATACAATTTTGCAGAAGTCGTCTTTGCTTCTTGCAGTTGTAGAGTTCCTAGTGGGTCCAGATGTAGTTTCTTCGGTAAGAAGGTGAAGTAAAAGATGCAGAGGATTCCAGCTGGAGTCTTGCAATCCGAATATGAAGAACCACCCAAGAGAAAGACCCTAAATAGCCCTGAAAGGGGGATTTGTCAGCTACACAGGTAAGAACCTATCAGGTGATATCACCTGCTGGCACTGGCCACTCATATGCTCCCAGAGTTCCCCGCCAACCTTGAATCTAAGATGGTAAAACCCAGGGGCCCTCTGGAGGAGCTCTGAGCACCAACTTTGGGGTTGTGATGAACAAGGGAGTGGTCACTCCCCTTTCCTTTGTCCAGTTTCACTGCAGAGCAGGGACTGGGGGTCCCTGAACTGGTGTAGACTGGTTTAAGCAAGGAGGACACCAAATGTGCCCTTTAAACCATTTCCAGTGTGGCTTGGGGAGGCTAGCCCTCCCAAGCCTGTAACACCTATTTCTAAATGGAGAGGGTGTAGCACCCCTCTTCCAAAGGAAATCCTTTGTTCTGCTTTCCTGCCCTCAAACTTTCCAAGCACCAGGAGGGCAGAAACCTGTCTGTGAGGTGGCAGCAGCTATGGCTGCCTGGAATACCCCAGAAGGCTGAAATGGCAGTACTGAGAGTCCGCTAAGGAGCCCCCAGAGTGCGTGGAATCATAAAACCAATGCTTAAAAAGCCTTGGGGTATGATTCCAACATCTTTGATACCAAACATGGCTATATTTGGAGTTACCATTATGTGGCTCAACATAGGTAGTGACCCATGTCCAGTACATGCGTAACATAGAATCCCGCACTCACAAAGTCCAGGGAAATGGCCCTGTAGTTCATGGGGGCACCCCTGCTAGTGCAGGGGTACCCTCACACACAGGTACTGCAATGGCAGTCCTGCAGAAGCCTTTGCATGGGCTCCCTATGGGTGGCAATATATATGATGCAGCCCTTAGGGATCGCCTGGAATCACAATGCCTTTGTTACCTAGGTACCATATACTAGGGACTTCTAAGGGGCCACCAGAATGCCAATTGTGGGTGAAATACTGTGTTAGCAGTAACCAACAACCAATTTTAATGTAGAGAGCATAACTACTGGGGTCCTGGTTATCAGGATCCCAGTAGCCACAGTCAAACACACTGCCAAACAGTCCAAAAGCGGTGGTAACCAAGCTAGAAAGAGGCTACTTTCTTACAAACACCTTGCATGAATATGAAGTTATGCAATCCCAACACCATGACTGGTGAAGCAAGGGCCTCATCACTGCTGAGTGCAAAGGCAAAGGGATGGCCAGTCACTGTCTAGTGTGGGGTAAAGAGGTCACGGTTTATATCCCACTCTGTTACTTGTATGCCTTTGATGCCTTTGATGCCTTTTTCCCACGTCTTGTTTATCCTTATCCCAGCAATTGCTGCAGCAGTCATGAGGCCAATGTCCCTTTGGAGCACCTTGGAAGCACTGAGCAGAGTGCATCCTGGGAATTGCAGTGTTCAAAACACTACGGGGGAAATAGCCATACCTCTTGCAGGCATATGAAGTAATGCAATGCCAACACCTAGACTGGTGAAGCAAGGGTCTCATGGTTGCTGAGTGCGAAGGGATGGACCAGTTACTATCCAGTGTGAGGTCAAGAGGGCACGTTTTGCATCACATGTTCTTACTTGCCTGCCTTTGTTGTGTCTTTCATCAGTGTGAAGTTTAATGTCATGTATTTTGGAATAATGGCTGACTTTGGAATACTTGTCTCATACAAAATTACATTTCCAAGGGTAAATAATGTACATGTCTTCACAACAGTGACTTGTACTCCGTATGTAACATTTAGCTAGCTGATCAAATTTTTCACACATGCCAACTGGTGTATAGCAACACCATTGAGTATTGACCTTTCAAATGAGAAACATGCCATGTAGACTGGATGATATTTAAAAGGATCCACTAATACATGTACCCACAGCTTAACAAAGGTCAGTACCAAGGCCTGGTTTTTACATGTATGCCCATGCAAGTATTTATGTGGATTCAGACCATGCTACACCTCAGGTAACATGCAATAGTTTGAGACTACTAATTCCGCACTTGACAGTGCTGTCATATCCATACTTCGGGATGGACAGCCCCATCCGGACTGTATTCCATCTCCATTTGCAGACATACTTATGAAAAGGGCTAGGTAGTGAGGACTAGGAACCTTTGAACCAATTTAGCAAGGAAATATGAACTTCGGTCCAATCTTTCACACATAGAGCTTTAATGGCCCCTGAGAAATCTGGCCTAGATATTGCAATTTTGCTTAAGGATTGACTTTTTTAATACAGAAGGGCATACCACCAACAGCTGTGACAGATATGGATGTGTGATAATGTCTGGGCATCTCAGTGATAGTACACATACACTTGGGATTTAAGTCACCTGATATTGATCAGTGAGATAAACAGAGCAGAGAGTCAGCAATTGCTTTTGATAGTAATGTGCCTTGCCAACATTTGTACACCAACTACATAATGCTCTATTTCAGTGGATCCAGCTGGTCAGGAACACCAAGAAGAGGACTGGGGACAGAGACAAGCTTCTTGGGGATGTTGGAGGGCATGTCCTTTGTCTTCAACAGAAGAAGAGGAAGATGAGGAGGGACCAATGACATAAGGAGGCAAGGGGAATGCTCTAACTCAGACAGACTCAGCTGAGAGTGACTGGGTGGACGCTGCAGAAACTGTAGGGCAGGGCCCTGAACTGGACACCTCTGGCCTGGGGTGGGGAGTATGTCCCATCTCCCCTTGATTTCCACCACTCTGACCTGATGGAGGTGACCTCACCACAGGGAGATCAAACACCTGAAGCAGACCCCTCCGTAACACATAGTGACCCAGTCCACTGGGGAATCCATCTGCCACCCCTGACACCAGCCCCCCTCCGAGTGCCTGCCAGAGTCCCAGGAGGAGCTCCCATGTCCCCAACACCCCACATCCCTCTTGTGCTACCCAAACCTCTTCCTGTGTTGTCACACCTGTGGCTGCATCCCAGGAAGGGATGGTAGCAGCTGAGGGAGAGCAGGTAATCAGCTGTTAGATCCTACAGCAGATCCATGAGTAAGTGTGTGGGATTCGACAGGATATTGCCCAGAATTTTACTGTCCTCCATGCCAGCATCACTTCCTTAGGTGCAGCCATAATGGCCTTGTCCCAGCGCCAATCCCATGTAACCCTCCATATCTCGTCTCTCTGTTCCTCTTCCCACAGTTTCCCCTAATACCCCTCATACTCCCAGTGTGTCTCAGTCACGCGGGGTGTCAGGTCCTCCAACTGCCTGCCAGGAGGAGGCCAGAGGATCTTGTTGTAATTGCAAAAGAAGCTGGCTAAGAGGACATTTGACTGGACTTGATATCTTGACTGTGACTGGACTTTCTATTTGCTTCCTGTACATAGACTGATTACCCTGATGTTTCCTGACATGTTTTATTTTTTGTCTTACCCCCTCCATGTCCCTTGCCCCTACTCAATGAAGAGCATTATATGATTTAGGGGCATATTTATACTCCGTTTGCACCGAATTAGCATAATTGTTTTTAATCTAATTTGGTGCAAAACTAACTCCATGTTTATACTTTGGTGCCATACCCGTCTACAACCAAATTTATGGAGTTCAAGACATTTTTTGGAAGTGGAAACCTACCTTGTCTTAATGAGATGCAAGGTAGGCATTCCTGTGCAATAAATGACTCAATGGCCTTAACGCCATATTTATACTCCCGTGCAAAAATGGTGCACAGGAGGGAGGAGAGGTCAAAAAATGGTGCAAAGCTTGCTGTGCCCCGTTTTTTAACTCCTGGATCAGGGCAAGCGTTAGGGGACCTGTGGGCCTATTTCCATGGCGGAACACTATGGAATAAGCCCACATGTGCCCACCCCAGGCTCCAGGGGCACCCCCACCAACACCAGAGGAACTGCGGAGGATGGGGGACCCCATCCCATGCAAGTACAGGTAAGTATTGCATTTTGTTTTTTGAAGTGCCATAGGGGGTCCTGAAATGGGCCCCCATACATGGCACAGGGTGCAATGGCCACGGCCAGAGGACGCTTGTCCCCTGTGCTGGCCATTGGGGTGGTGGGCATGACTCCTGCCTTTTCTAAGGCAGGAGTCATGTGGCATGGTAGGTTTAGCACCATAAAATGATGAGTCATTTTTTCTTACTCTAACCTGCCTAAAGTTATTTTTTGGTGCTAAAGCCCCTTCTTATATACCACCAGCCCCACCCGACTAAAGTCATTTTTTTCTCTAGCCTACCCTTTTCACCGGCTTGCACCATTCCATAAATACGGTGCCCGGCTGGTGCACAGAAATGGTGCAAGCTGGTGCAGTTTTGAACCAAAAAGTATAAATAAGGGCCTTAGTTTTTCCATTCCCAATGAACAGTTTTTATTTATCCAATCTACTTTGTTATGTAATTCATTGTCTATGCTGGAGTATGGAAGTATATGGATAGAGTTGGTTAGATATCCTTCCAGATGACCCAAATGTACACATATGGTTCCAGTTATGAGCATGTCCTACACACATTGTTGATACATATATGGTCTACAGCCACAATAAGCATCTGACCATTATCAACAATTGCTCAACTCAATTTACATGTCAAATATGTCTTTTATTCACATAGGGCCAGATGTAGCAAAGGTTTGCGAGTCGCAAACGGGCCGAATCGCTATTTGCGACAGTGCAAAATCGGAAATGGGATGCAAAAAGCCCATTTCCGACTCGCAAAAAGCGATGGGACCCGTTTGCGAGTCGCATCCGTTGCGACCCCATTTTGCGACCCGCAAATACCAAGTAGCAATTTGCGAGTCGCAAACCTTATGCAATTGCAACTCGCAAATTGCGACTAGTCGCAAAAAGCCCATTTTGCATGTCCCATTTACCACTAACTCAGAGCAGGTGGTAACCATTACCAAAGTATAAAAGGAGACCCAGAAGGCATCTGGGTTACACAAGATGGCGGAGATATACCTGATAGCAGTGAGAAGGAGAGTCCACGCAGCACAGCAGAGGAGGAGGAGGGGCCACAGACAGGAGAAGATATATAGAACAAGGCAGACTCTTTTTCAGCAAACTGAGGAAGAGATCTATGACAAATACCGCCTTAGCAGCGCAGCCATACTAGAATTAATTGATTTACTCAAACCACAGCTAGAACACCAGACTCTGCGTGGCTGCGCCATTCCTACGCATGTGCAAGTGCTATGCTCACTGCACCTCTTGGCCTCAGGGAGCTATCAGGGGGTCATTGCTGTGGCAGGTGGGGTATCCCAAAGTGCAGTGTCAAGGTTCCTCAGGGCCTTCCTAGATGCCTTAGTCACGCACATGTCCCACTTCATATACTTACCAAGGAATGAGGCAGAAATGAACAGCACCAAGCTGGACTTTTACCGCATTGCCCACTTTCCCCATGTCATAGGGTGTGTAGATGGGACACACATTCAAATATGCCCCCCTGCTAATCTAGAACACCTTTTCCGCAACAGAAAGTGTACCCACTCACTCAATATTCAGGTTGTTTGTGACGCCCATTATGTCATCACTGACATTGTAGCTAAGTTTCCAGGCAGTACCCATGACTCATACATTTTTAGGCATAGTGGGATACATCAACGCCTGGAACGTGGGGAATTCGGAGACGGTTACCTCCTAGGTAGAGCCACACACACTTGCAGACATACACACAGGTCACTGTGCAAGACAATCTGGACTTCCTAACAGTGTACTTTTGTGCCCAACAGGTGACAGTGCATATGCTCTCAGGCCTTGGATCATGACTCCGTTTTTAACACCCAGCAATGATTCAGAGAGGCAATACAACAGTGCACATAAGAGGACCAGGAACCTAATCGAGCGCACCTTCGGACTCCTGAAGGCAAGATTCAGATGCCTCCACCGCAGTGGAGGTGCCCTCCAATACACCCCCATTACCGCATTCAAAATTGTGGTCGCATGCGCCATCCTCCACAACATAGCCACCCGACGTGGGCTACCTCTCACCCCTGCAGACCCAGATCCTGATGATGAAGAGCAAGAACAACCACATCGCCATCATGGGGATAGGAGTATGGCAAATCAAGGCAGACTGAGACGGGAACACATTGCAACACAATATTTTGGACGGTACGTGTCAACTCCCACCATACTCACCTATTAACCAAAAAATCCATTTATTAAGTGGATCAAAAATAACTGATTAATTAGTGCATTAATGAAACTATTCACAAGTAAAGATTGTCCATGGGCAGGAAAATGCTAACCAAGCATGTGGCACATTAACGTCATGTGCCACATTTTATGGTCCAGGGTGATCTCTAAGACCTTCTGCCCCTCCTGCCAGCCTGGCTGGTCCCTGGTGCTTCCGTGGTGCTCTGCCTGCCACTCCTGAGCACCCTGCTGTCAGTGACAGAGACACTGCTCACTGTTGAGCCCTCCTCACTGTCCTGGGGTGTTTCCCCTGTGGCCCTCGACATTTCCCGTGTCTCCATCATTTCTATCATGTGGGTCAGACGTCACAGGCCCCTAGCCACATCCCCAGCGAAATGGCCCATCTCCACTTGCAGCCCAACTGTCCTCCTCGACAGGCCTGTGGTGTTCATGGCGAGCCTGCCGATGGATGTGGCCATCCTGTCCAGTCTGTGCAGGAGCTGCCGATCCCTGCGCCGCCCACCCTCGGCCTGGGCCAGTAGTCCTCCCGCCAGTTCCCTCATGGCAAGGTCCCCAGTGTTACTGCAGATCATGTCCATCCGTGTATTGAGGTGCTGCATGCTGGCATGGTTGTTGCGCACAAAGCGGTGCAGCACACCACTAATTCTCCCCAAAATTCTATTCTGTAGGCGCTGACCACGAAGCAGATGTGCCTCACTGGTGCTGGGAGGAAGTAGCCCGGATGCAGACTGCAGCCCTGATGGTATGGACCTGTGACGCCTGCGCAGCGGTGGCTGCCCTGTGCTTCCACCTGTCTCATCCCTGCCTGTTGCTGGGGCAGCCTCTTGTGGAATTGTTGCAGCAGGTGTGGCTACTGCAGGGATGCTGCTGACCGTGCAGGTGGGGGTGCTGGCGGGTCCTGGGGTGTCCTCATGGGCCTGGCTGCTTGGAGTGTTGGTGGTGTCTTGCTGGAGACCTGTGGGACATGGGGAACAGACTGTCAGTGTCTACTATCTATTGCACACTTCATAATAAACATTTGCCTATGAACTGCCTACTTGACTACATTTCCCATAACGCATCATTCTGGCATTTGCTACCCTGAAATGGAGCTATCTTGGTTGTGCATGCCCCTGTGTACATGGTGGGTGGGGGTATGGCATTGATAGGGGTACAGGCATATCACATGGTACTCACCGGTTGATGTGCTGGGCTCTGAGGTGTCCAGGTCCCCAAATCCAGACACTGCCTCCTGCTCCAAGGTTTCTTCCACCGTTTCTTCCAGGGGTGTGGGTGGTGGCACAGACGATGGTCCCCCTCCTGTGCCTCTCATCTACCGGAGCCTTTCAGCCACCCTCTCCTTGATCCGGGAGCGGAGGTCATACCACCTTTTCTTGATGTCGTTGATGGTCCTATGGCTCACCCCCAGGGAATTAATCTTGTCCTGTATGTCCTGCCACAGCTGTTTCTTGGTGGCTTCAGGAACATTGAGGGCTGATCTCCCAAACAAGTCATCATAGTGCTGACAGCATTCCTCTGTCAGCACCTCCAGCTCCCTCTCAGAGAATGTCAGCTTCCTCTTTCTTGGTGTTCCCTCCATGGCAGCTGCTGTTTGTCCTGTGTGAAATTCGGCAGTTATAAAAGGGTGTGGTCCTGCCTCCTCCCAGGTGTATTTGTAAACTTCCTGGCTGTGATGTCATCATCATGTGCCAGGAAGTGTTTCCAGAGTGTTCTGGAGTGGTTTCTGGAGTGTTCTGCTGCACCTGTAATCAATTTTCAAGGTAATCGCAATTTGCGACATCTACTCGCTAATTGCGAGTTTGTTTTTTGCACACTCGCAAAAAGCGACCTCGCAATCTGCGGACTCGCACACTGCGTTGCGAGTCCGGGTGCGAGTCGCTATTTCGGCACGTTTTTTTTCCTTGCATTCCGAATTGCGACTCGCATTTTGCGAGTCGCATCAACTCGCAAATTGCGAGTCGCAATTTTTAGTTTTGCTACATCTGGCCCATAGTGCTGTGCACACACATATCACATTTCTCAAGGAGGATCTCACTTTCGTCTTCTCAGGTGAGGTGATGAGGATCTTTGTGATGCAGCGCTTTTCCTTGGTTTCTTAGTTGCCTGAGGGTGTAATTCCTGTACAGGGGGAGGGTCTACCTGCACAGGGGGAGGGTGCACCTGCACAGGGTGTGGGTTTACATGTACAGGGGAAGGGTCTACTTGCACAGGGGGTGGGTATCTGTACACAGGGAGAGGGTCTGCCTGCACAGGGCTTGGGTCTACATTTACAAGAGGAAGGTCTACCTGTAGAGGGGGTGGGGCTACATGCACAGTGGTAGGGTCTACTTGCACAGAGAGTGGGGATCCATGTACAGGGAGGTGTTGTACCTAGACAGGGGGCAGAGATCCCTGTAGAGGAGTGTGCATGGACAGGGGTTGTCAGACCCTGTACAGGGAGAGAATATGTGCAGTGGAGAGCCTGTGCAAGGGGTGTGTTCCCATTGTGGATTGTTGGGGGCCCGAGGCAGGTTCCCTAACCAGGGGTTTGTGGTGAGATGGTATAGGTAGATGTCTTGACTCCCCTCCATGCATTGACTTTGAATAATTTGGTATCATTTTAACTATTCCCTCCATCATCTTCATAGCCAATGCATAATGTCTTGCACTCTCATCCCTATGTATGACTATGATGTCATACATCTTCTTCCCCATGTTGTCCCAGGATCTATTCATTCTCTCTAACACCTCAGTCATTCTGTGTACCAACTGTGGGAGTTGCCACATGTCCTGTAGTAAGGCAGACATGTCCGACAGTGTAACCCGAATGGCACAAATGTCCTGCTCACATCTGACTGCTGCTGGAAGAAATCTCCCTCCTACTCTCTGACATCAATATCTGCCAGCCCTCTCTGCCTGGGACAGCCTTGGAAGCGGCCAGCCCTTCCATCAGCGGAGGAGTGGCAAGTGGGAGGTTGTGAGGAGGAGAATTGTGCCTAGGGTCTACCTGCTCCTCATCAGGGCTGGCATGTACCTCAGATGTTGGAGTGAAGGCCTGGGAGACACTGTCAGGGTAGGAGTGTGTAGGGGAACCAACACCTCTGACCTGGATGTGAGGGCTGTGAAGAGGTGAGTTTTGGGCTGGGGTAGGTGGGGAATGGGCAATCCTATGGGGTGTAGGAGGAGGCACCAGGCCAACCAAAGAACATATGGATTTAGTAGCATGGGTCAACATGTGTGGTCAGGAGATTGGATCCCACATCACTTAAGGCCAGGCCCTGATCTTCTGCTTCCTCTACTTTCTCCTCCTCCTCCTCCTGTGTTGTTGTGGCAGCTGACAAGGCAGCTTGGAAGAGGAATGGGTTTCGCCTCCAGATTGCCCAGCGCCTGTCACTGGTTGATGGTGCTTCCTCCCAACTCAGGTCATTCTCCTCACCACCTATGAAACAGAGGTTGGAACAGGCTAAGTAATTGGCTTACAGCATGATGTTGTACAATACAGGGAATGAATCAATTAATCTTCACATCAACTGATGTACCACATTTGACCTGGTTTGTATACCCTTACACATGATAGGTCACACTGTGTCACTGAGGTGTATAATGCAGATGAACAATGCAAATAGAAACTCACCAGTTCTCAGCACAGGTGTGTGTGGTGTTGAGTTCCCCCTAGATGTCAGCTGCTGGACCCGGCTCCTTGGATGTGTTGCAGAAGAATTGGTCTATGATCCAGAAGCATTGGAAAGAGTTCAGCATGTGTAATATGTGATAATGCACACCTGCAACACACAATACTGAACTTGTTTGGTATCTTTTTCACACCAACTACAGGCGAGTGCTAAAATGGCAATATTTGCTCATCCCCTTCCACAAGACTGTGGGTCTTATTGATGGGTAGGGTATCTATAGATGGTACTATATTGCTCACTTAACTGATGGATGGATGGCAGTGGATTTGACTGCTGCAGCCAGGATGTCTCCCAAACACATGGATGGTGTCATCTGAATCACTGAAGTAGTCCTGGAAGCAGCTAAGTGCAAAGGATGTTGGTGATGAATCTACATGTACATGTCAGACATATGGACCCGTGATCTACAAGTTACAGGCAGCCATCATATCACTCAGGTATCACAATTACAGGCAAACATTTAATTAGTAGTTATTGAGAGCTAAAGGACAGTAATAACTTTGTTATCCTGTACTGGCTACCTTTGGATATACTTACATTTTCAGTGGCATCATGGATCCTATGTATGATCTGGCATCTGCTGATTTGTATATGAATATTCCAGAACATGAAGGGCAGTATGATCTTTGCACATCAGATTTAGTAGGTACATTGACAACTACATGTATGACACACACAACTATCTAACAAGGTATATGTTACATTTATTTTGATACACCCTCCTTCCACATTGCTTAGTTTGTATTGTGAGGTCAGACACTTCTGCTGTGCACTTCTCATGCAGCCTGGATTTTTACCGGACACTGTATATGGTCATGTACAGCACACAAACTATCGTGCTCTGTTCAGGAGTTCATCCATTTGTGATCATGGCAGCAAAGTGAAATAAACATAGATCTAGGATCCCACAAATTGGTCAAGTGGAAAAGCTGGGCTGATCCCCGTATGTACTGTTTTCACATTGTGCAGTTCAACAACTAGATGTGTAGTCCCCCCCTTTACACCCAACTTGCCAGCCACTATGACACTGCCAAACTCCAGCCTTCTGGTATCAGTACAGCACCCACCAACATCATTACCTTAGCTGTTGTGTCCTATGATTTAGTAAGCAAGTTTCCATGTCATTAACTCAGAAACAGGTTGTGCCTCCACCTCTACATGAAGTACTTGAGGACAAATGCATGAGCTCACAAGGCACCGGAAGACCACTCTTTTTGAAACTCCAGCTGCACACACCAGTAAATCATGTCTACGAGCCCAGGCCTCTTGGAATATGTCAAGACTGAACAGGTCTCTGTGTTGCCTTACTCTGCACTTGAGTCACATTCCATGAACAATGGGGACACTAATGGCCCTCATTATGAACTTGGCGGTAATCACCACTGACTGCCGTGATGACGGTGAACAGAAGACCGCCAGTGGCGGTGGACTGCACACAGCCGACTAATGATGCCAAAAAGACAAACCTCCAAAAATCCTGCAACCTCCACCTACCGCCAGCGCCAATGACGGTGGAAAGGCAGTACACCCTACCCCACCACTGCCATGCAGACAAATCCTCCGCCCCCCAAATAATGATGCACAAATCAGATTGGCAGAGAGTGAATGCCGAGCGAGCATTGGCGGTAAGAACCGCCACGGCCAGCAATGGGACCCACCAACAACAAATCCACACATTGACAAGTTTGAAACACACACACCTGACACACATCCACAACACTATAAAACACTCACATACACACCCCACAATCTTTTGCAACACCAATAGCACGACTGATATTGACAACACAACATGCACACACTGAACATAACATCACACAAGTCACACACACAAATACACCCCCAAACCCATACATACCCCAAACAACATCACAAGCCACACACCCAACCACAATACAGCACCAATACACCTACAACTGTGATGCTATTAATTGTGTTTGACCAATGACTTTGTGTTTCACCACTGCGCATATTAGTTGCTCAGTGTTCACCAGTAGCACATTACATGTTGTGTTCAGTTTAGCTGCCTATTGGTTTTAAAATGGCATTAGCCATTACATTTTGTATTCAGTTTAGCTGCCTATTGGCTTTGACATGGCATTAGCCATTACATTCTGTATTCAGTTTAGCTGCCTATTGGCTTTGATTTGGCATTGGACATTTCATTCTGTATTTAGTTTAGCTGCCTATTGGCTTTGACATGACATTAGATATTACATTTGATATTTAGGTTAGCTGCCTATTGGCTTTAACGTGGGGTTAGACATTGCAGTTGAGACATTGCAGATGAGCTGTGTTTTTCCAAGCTGTGTTTTTCCACAAGATGGACCAAGCTGTTTTCTTCACACCAGACCGTAGCTGATAAGAGCACGTAGATTTTGTGTTTACCTCGCAATCCAGTCTGAGAGCGAGGGAGCTCAGGAGAATTGGCCACTCTCCAAGTTTCTTCGGTTCTCACACTGAGTTTGCTTTTAAGGATGACTTTGGACTACAGTGAGGTAGATTGAATCTGCTTTGACTTCAGACAGGAACTAGACGTCAGTTGCCTGCCTCCCATTTGGGTAGAGAATCTCTTTCTCGCAGTTGACCGGAGTCATCAACTTGCAGACCCCAGAAAGATGAAGCTGAGCTATAGACCCTACGGTGATGAATTTGGACTTTTATGCTTTGCTTTGAAGTTATGCTATAATATAATCACCTATATTTGCTGTGTACATTACAACTGAGAAGTACTTTGATATATTTTGCTTTCATTGCTGCGACTACTTTTGAACATGTGCTTCCAATCTACTAATTTCGTCTCTCAGGAACCTCATGGTGGAGAATTATAAAACAATAAATGTCTTCTTTAAACTCAGAAGTGCACTCCAGAGAGGTTCTGTAAGCTCGGTTATGAGATAAGAGGGAAAGCAGAACAACAACACACCACCCACAACACACACCATGGCACCCTCTAAGCCCCCCCCTCTTTACAGACAGGGAGCTAAGGACCCTGGTGGACAAAATCTTCAGGGTCGAGCCACAACTATTCTGTGCCCAGGTGCAGCAGACACCCGTGGCCAGGAAGATGGAGCTATGGCAGACGATAGTCAACAAGGTCAACGTAGTGGGAAACCATCCACACACAAGGACCGACATACAGAAGTGATGGACCAACCACGGTGGGATGGTTCAGTCTATTGCATCCAGGCACAACATCGCCGTACAGAAGACTGGTGATGGTCCCCCACCTACTCCCCCCGAAAACACCAACTGGAAGGAGAAGGTCCTGGCTATCCTGCATCCAGAGCGCCTCACTGGACTCACTGGAGGACTGGACTCGGGTCAGTCAACTACAATTTCTTCATATCCACCACACCTGTAATGCATGTACCACCCCATCCCCTCACTACCACCAGGACCCCATCCCCTACCCAGTCTGCAACACCCACATCCAAATTCCTTGCATGGCCACATTCCCACAAACAAGTCTCCATCCGGCCTCCTGTGCGCAGTCACCTATACCTGCATGGAATCCCAGTGGCATTACAGCACTCGCAATGCACATCCACCCCCAAACATAAAATGCAACAAAATGCACATGACGGGACCTTGAATGCCACTACGGCGGAATATGAGCATCAAGTAATGCAGACCAGTGCAGCAATTGCCGGAAAAGTACATGACACCCACATGTCAATTCCCCCACACACAGGCACCACCACCCATGCAACCTGGACGGAGACATCAAGGAGTGACAGCCCTCCACCCACCAAAAGGCAGGATGATGAGGAGCCCAGTGCAAGTGGGTCTGCCAGACCTGAGAAGGGGACACAGGAACAGGGGGCTAGGGCCAGTGGGAGGTTATCAGTGGCCCATGGGGGTGGCCCAAGGAGGAATGCAGCAGCCCAGGAGGTGATATCTGAGGTCCTGGGAGCATATCACCATACCCAGGACAGGATGGGCCAGATCCTGGCCACCCTGGAGCAGAATCAGAGGCTTCAAATAGCACACCACCAGGAGGCCATGGAGCAATGGAAACAGCTCAATGCCACCATGGCCTCCATTGCAAGGGTGCTTCAGCACCAGTACCACAGCCACCCTGAGTCCTCCACCCACCTGCAAGCCCCTACCACTAGCCAGGACACTGCCCTGCCTTCTACATCAGCAGCAACCACTGGACTGGTGGTACTGCCAGAGGACACACAGGAAACTAGCAGCCCTACCCCTGCAGCCAGCTACACCTTCGCAAACATGCCCTCCGGACCAGATATGCCACTGAAACACCAGCCAAGACCGAGCCCAGAGCCAGGAAGTGACTCTGCCCTGAATTGTCTGCCTTGTGTGCCACTGAGCTACCTTGTTGACTTGCTACTGCCATCACATCATCTTCCAATGGCCACATGGACTAAAACCCAGTGCTACCAACAGCTGAGAATATGTACCTGAGTATGTTTATTCACCATATGCCCACTCCCTTTCACTGTCCCAGCACTTATGTATATATTGCCATTGAATAAATACACCTATGCACTCAAATCGTATGTCCCTCATCAATATGAGGTATCAATTGTGATTGTGTATGCATTAGCCAGTTATTATCATAATTACACTTTTATTGCAAGAGGGGATCCAACGCACTGTAGTGTCTGAAGTATGTAACACTGTACCTAATATTGAGTTCTCTGGCACATGCCACTTCAGTCATCAGTTAGCATTGTCACTGAAAAAAGACACCACAGTACATATTACATGAGACAGAGTGTAACTATGCAGTGAAGACTGAAGCATCATTGAACAGTACCTTAGAGTCACTGGAAGTATAGCCGGATTAGCTGAGTCCTGGAGTTGAGATCTTCCCCCTCTTCTTCCTCACCATCACTCTCATCCCCTCTCTGAGGTTGCAGCTTTCCTCACAGCCAAGATGTGCAGCATGCAGCAGGCCACCACTATCTCACACACCTTGTTAGGGACAAAGCACAGGGATTCCCCAGAGAGATGGAGACAACAAAATCTTGCCTTCAGGAGTTCTACAGTGCACTATAGTGCACTCTATCACCCTCCTAGTACATCCATGGGCCTCATTATAATTCCTCTCTGCATCTGTCCTGGGACTTCTCACAAGTGTTAGGAGCCATTGCAAGTTGGGGTAGCCAGAATCACCTGCAAAAGTGGGCGAAAGAAGACTTGAACAATCTGCCTTTAGTTGCATGCAGCCTGGCTGTCATCTATGTAACTGATCCAGTGTCATACACACTCACCTATGAGCCAACCTCTGTCCCCTTGTAGTTGTCTCATCATGTGTGGCAAACTGCTGTTTCTCAAAACAAATGAATCAATGACTGATCCTGGGAACCTTGCATTCACATGTGAAATGTACTCATCAGCAGTACACACCAATCACACATTCATGGAGTGATGGTTCTTACAATTCCTATACAACTGTTCATTCACCCTTGGGGTTATGATAGCTATGTGGGTTCTATCAATGGCACCTATCACATGGGGGATATTAGCAAAGGCACAGAATCCAGATTTTATGGCGGGAGTTCAGCCCTTTGGGGAAACTGGACATAAGTTTGCAAGTGTTGAATGAAGGCATCCAGGAATTTCAACAGGATGTGGCTAACCATTGGCTGTGAGACCCCTGCAGCCATACCCACTGTCACCTGAAATGACCTCATAGCCAGGAAATGGAGCACAGATAGCACTTGCACAGTTATAGGGATGGCATGCTGATTCTGCTGATTCTGATTGGCCGGCTTTAGAACAGGTTCCATTAATGCACAGAGTTCATGGATTGTAGCTCTATTGAGTCAGTAGTTGATAATGATGTGACGTTCCTCCATTGTGTCCAGATCGACCAGGGGCTGTATACAGATAGAGCCCTCCCTCGCCACATGGGTCTGTACTTATGGCGGAAGAGAGAACACATTCTGAGTGTCAACATACACTTGCATCCCATTATGTCACTGTACTTTTCAAAAAGCGTCACATAGGTAACGCACACAAATAGAAAGAATGAGGTACACCGTCAGGCAAATGTGTGCTTAGGTTTCTCTGTCATAATGGCATCACAGTGTGGACACACTTCCAAAGATGGGTACATGTGGGATTCATAGAATCATGTCAGCAAGCAACAAAGGGAAGAGAGAATGGGGCCCTGGATGAGGCCCATGGCCAGGCTATGGAGATGTGGTGGTAGCAAAATGGCAGCCTAGTGCCATCAAGGTCTGATAGAGTGGAAGTGACTTCATTCCGCTGGCGTTAGTCATCATGGCAGAAGGCGGTGTTCACCGCTGTATACCTGATCATTGGTCATTGATCATTGGATTACATGGTTGTCAATGGGGAACTTTGGCCAATCATGATCGCCGCCGGCAGTGATGAAGCACACCGCTGCAGTACCTATGCCATTTTGTCAGACCCTTGCCACTTGACTCCTGATTCACGTGAAGGGTAGTACCCCTTGCTGCTGTGCCCTGACTCTGGTTTCTGAGATGGCTCAGGTTACAGGGGAACAGGCCCTGGCCTTCAAGACGGAGGAGCTGGAGAAGCTGGTGGACAGGGTCCTACCCGTGTAAGCGAAGTTGAATGGAGAAGCAGGTGAGTTGCCATCTGTCATCCATAGATGTATGTGATTGTAGTAGATGCCTGTATGCATGTGTGTTCGATGTGTGACTGCCCAGCCGTAGTTTGTCTGGCACGTTCTGCCTGTAATTTGTTCAAATGCATGTCAACAATGGCCGTTCCATATGGAATGGCATGGCATACAGTATATATAAGGTGCACCCATACTGACGTCTGTTTCTTTGCTCTTTGTGTACCATGCAGGTCAGCGCCCAACAAAAGAAAGGCCTGTGGCAAGCCTTCACCAAGAAAGTGCAAACCCGGTGTTACTGGGTCCTTTGCACGTTGCTGAACAAAAGGTCCACCTCCCGGCGTCACCAACTCAGAAAGCTATTATAGCACAGAGTTATGGTGAAGCCAGTCGGGGAAGGGAATCTAGGGAAGGGAACAGCAGGGAGAGAGATCTGAAAAGGAAAGGTTAGAACAAAATGTATTCACTCATTCATAGAAAAAGTAAAATCGTTTATAGACTCTTGACTAAATGTGTCTCCGAGATATCAGGTGGAGACCTCTTCTAAAATGTGGGCGAAGCCCTTTGTGAAAACACAACCACAGTTTCAAGAGATGACAAGAAGGTTGAACTATGATTTTACACAGAATAACAATCCTGTAAAATGTATGTATTCACATCATAAACCTTTGATCATGACTTAGAAAATCTCAAAGACTAAAATGTTTTTTCATATCTTAAGTTACTCAAAGAACAATGAAAACTTTGATTAGTTTTATCTCCAAAATACTTTCACATTCATAATAATAAATGTCAAAAAGGTTTTACTAATTAAAACCTAAAGCGCCTTACTTAATAACACCAGGAAGTGCTTTTACTTAAGTAATCTATATCACTTAGATCATTGTGCCAAGAACCTTTTCCTTCTGGAATTGAAGCGCTTTATATCTGGGAACTGAAACACATTGAATTACTTGTGCACCTAATGCGTTTTCTCTGTGAACTGAAACACTTTGAATTACTAAGTGAAAAGAGAGTTTTACATCCGTGAACGGAAAACACCATGAATTACATGTACACAAAGCGTGTTATCTCTGTGAACTGAAACACTTTGAATCACTGAGCCAAAAGAGCGCTTTACGTCTGTGAACGGAAACACCATGAATTACAGGTGCACTTTCTTCAGGTGTTGGGGCAGGAGCTAAGCCCCCACGCCTATTCGACTGCCAGAGAGGGGGCAGGAAGCAGCTCCTTTAAAAACTAACACGCGCCCGCTTCCGCGGGTCGCGCTTTCTTCAGGTGTTGGGGCAGGAGCCAAGCCCCCACGCCTATTGGACTGCCAGAGAGGGGGCGGGAAGCAGCCCCTTTAAAAACTAACGCGCGCCCGCTGCCGTGGATCGTGCTTTCTTCAGGTGTTGGGGCAGGAGACAAGCCCCCACGCCTATTGGACTGCCAGAGAGGGGGCAGGAAGCAGCCCCTTTTAAAAACTAATGCGCGCCCGCTGCCGCAGGTCGTGCTTTCTTCAGGTGTTGGGGCAGGTGCCAAGTCCCCACGCCTATTGGACTGCCAGAGAGGGGGCGGGAAGCAGCCCCTTTAAAAACTAACGCGCGCCCGATGCCGCGGGATGCGCGCAGGGTGCGCCCGGGCAGAGCCCGGGCCAAGGGCGGGCACGTCCTGCGCCTGTCAGCGACCGAAGAAGGCCGGGCCGGGCCATATCCTTTATTTTTTGTCCCTGGGTTTGCCTTTGCTTGCCGTCAGCAGCAGGCGCCAAGGAGTTCATAAGTCCTATCCCTGGTGAGGGGTCTTTAGCAGAGCTATAGCGGGTGGGGCCCGTAGGCCAAGTACGCCACTAACCACGTGTATATCCTAGGCACCCGAAATTAAGAAGGAAAGATGGGCAGACGGCGAAGGGGGGAGCTGAAGAAAAGCATGGGTCTAATAAAACCCTAGATGTTTTTTTACAAAAGGCCGTCAGGGCACTTGAAAAAGAAATAGAGCTGGTACAGCGCCGCCTAGCTGTTCCCTCTTCTCCAGCCACTAGCCCAGCCTATGTTGGTCATGTCTCACAGCCCAGCCTGCTAATAGAATCGCAGCCTGTACTGACCACCCCTCTCTCCTCTCCCTCTAGAAACCCCCAGGAGTACCAGGTCAAAATTTCTAATCAACCTAACGCCCTTGCCGTGCCAACCCTGCTAATTCGGAGCCCTTCCAAAGGTGGGCCCTCAAGTACCGTAGATCCTAATATCAAAGGAAAAAGGAAACGAAGGGAGCCTGTTATTAAAAAAAAAAAAACTAGGACTTTGAGCCCCCACTAATCCGGGACAGTCCTTCAATAAGGACGCGATTCTAACGTCCTTAGAAAACGCAAACGGATGTCAGGCAAATGATCATACTAGGGATCTTATAAGAGAAGAGCTCTCCAAGCTGCTTCTTCCCATTGTAGCCCGTCTTCAAACGATAGAGGATAAACTGGAAGGTCTCATTAAGATCCAGCTGCCAGTACCTCCTCCAACTGCAGAAATCCAATCTTACTCCCCCCACTCTCACCTTAACCAAATACACGCTAATGGCAGTAGACCACCTGCTCAAATGGACAAGAGTCTTCTTCTCCCTAAAAACCAAGAAGGGAACAGTCCTGCTAGAGTAGCTAACACCTCAAAGAACAAGCCTCTTAAGGTCTCAGCCTCCCTTTCAGAAGGAATTATTATTTCTAATAACTCAGCAACTACTGTTGGTGAAGCCAATTCTACCTACGACTATTCTCCAATAGGCCCCCTGAAGAGGGCCCAGATCAATGGTTCGACTGGATTGAGAGTGTTGCATCTTCCACCGGAGTCATGCCCATACGTTCTTGTTCTTACCAATGTACCCGAACTTAAAACCAAAACTCCGGAAACGTTTTCTGAACTTAAAAATAAGGTCATACATTGGTTGTAGGCAAACGCAGGGCTTGCATTTTCTATGATATCCTCAATACTTATGGTGAGAAGGGTGGGGTGGGTGGGCTCATTAGAAAAGACTGGTACAGGGGATTGCATTGTTATTAATTTCAACTCTCCTGGTCTTGTCCAGCTGCTCTTTTCAAATGCTAATAGACCTTATTCCTTAGTAGGTAAAGTTTCTCTGTGTAGGCTACAAGTGTTTTATCCTCCTTCTCCGACATTCGTGAATAGAAAACTGCCACTGTTGCACAGAGTCTCCCCTGATATTCAGTTACAGTCTAACCTCGAACCATGCCCTAGACGCTCCTCGGCGTCTCTCTCTGAGGTGGATTGACTAAGTGACGGACCTTGGGGAGTGGTTATGAGTAGCCATGAAACTCAGCACATCATTTATCCTGCCCTTAGTGGTTTTACTCCTTTAAATCCTTTGACTTTGACAGATCCTGATAATCCGGGAATTTCCGAGAGTATTATTTACCTAGCCAATGAGGAGGGGGATTCACCCTTGACAACCGCTCCCTGCAACTCTGGGCCCACCTGCTTGGTCAACTTACCAGATATGAATATGTCTGGTGTAGTATTTAGTGAGGCGAAAAAACTACAGGGTAAGAAAGAAATGGGTTATTGTATGCTTGTGGGGAACAGTAAGGTTTCTGGCTGCATCTCCCCCTGCAGGAAGCAATCCTTGAGCGAAGCTGGGTATACTAAAACAAATGCTTTTGACATGGTTCTTAGCTGGAACATAGCAGGGCTGGAAAGTAAATTGCAAAGTCCTGGATGGGGCCAATTTATTGACGAACACCTGATTTGTCTATTCCAAGAAACATGGGCACTGGGACCCAAATACAGATTAGGCTTTAAAAGCTATTGGGTAACAGCACGTAAGTCGTCCTCTGGGAGATCTTCGGGAGGGCTATTTATATGGCTAAGTAGTTCTCTTAGGTGCAAAGTTGAAGCAATAGACATGGGCTGTCCTGACTTACAGGCCTTACTAGTAACGATTTCTGAGGAGAGATCTTTATTAATAATTAATATCTATAATAGGAGTGTGGGCAACCACTACAGCCACTACGACTCTGACGTCCTGTCCTTATTGGATAGCTTTCTTAACAACAATATCTCATCCCATTTCATCCTGATTGGAGGGGACTTTAATGTTACATTTGAGCCCAATCCCCTGGTCCAAGAGATATATAAAGAAGAGGATGCATATTGGGGTAACCCTCAGCTAGCTTCAAATAAAAGACCGAGACTGAACAAAACAGCGCGCCTAGTGGCTGACATTACATTAATGCACGGTCTCCGAGCTTGCAATGGTCTCTCCCATTCAGATATTAATCTGCACTCCACTTTTAGGCGTGGAGGGCACAGGAGCCAGATTGATTATATACTTCTTGATATTCGACTGTGGGGCCACATGTTTGACATGAGGGTACAAGAGCACGATGAGAGTGATCACGACCCGTTGATCCTATTGACTAGAGGCCTCTTCCCTTCGCTTGAAGCACCCCACTCCAAGGCTCATGCACAACAGCTTGCCCTAACAAATAATAGACGCAATATAAAATGGGAGTATGTTATCACATCCTCTGAACACCTTACAACAATATATAACCTGTTAGCTAATCTAATGGAGTGTATGCTTCTATACAATGAGGATGGTGATGGCGATGGGCTTTTAGCAGCCCACACTGAACTGTTTAACTCTTTAAAGTATCTCTTCACAAAAGAGATTATCAGTAATCCCAAGAAAAAGTGCTGTGCACGGTGGTTTACCAACTTATGCAGGGAAGCACAGCTTAACCTGTTGAAATCACTAAAAGAAGGCCACGCAGAGCTCATAAGAAAAGCAAGGAAGGATTACAAGCAGGAATGCTCTAAGGCGCGTAGAAGCTGGGAAGAGGCCAGATGGGCTGCTATCTTGGAGACTGCCAAATCTAACGATACTTCCAGGTTCTGGAAATTGATAGCAGATGACTGTAGAGATTCTGCTTCTGTTCCTGGCACCTCAATTCTCTCTGCAGTATGGGTTGAGCACTTTGGTCAACTATATGAAGGTCCATCTGAAGTATCTCTCAGGACTCTCGACGTTCCCATAATCCATGGGGCCACCCCCGATTATATTCACTTTAGTCGAAACAAGAGCTGCAATAGACTCATTGAATTGGGGAAAGGCCCCTGGCCCTGATAAGATTCCGGGCGATTTATATAAGGCAAGACCTGATATATGGGCACCTTATCTTAACCTAATCTGCAATGGAATCGCAGCAGGAGCTCCTGCCCCGTCTACTTGGAAAGGGGCTGAGATAGTTCCCATCTTCAAAAAAGGTAGCCCCAATAATCCTGCCAATTACCGACCGATTTGTCTACTTGACAACAACCAAAGAATTTATGCAAAACATCTTTTGTTTCACCTTGATGAATGGATTTCGGAGTCTGAAGCTTTATCTAATTTACAAGCGGGGTTCAGACCTGCTGTGAGCACCATAGACCAAGCCCTGAGATTCCTGGCAATTAAATGGAAGAACGTGGACCTGGGGGTGGGGGAAAATCTGTATGTGGTCTTTATAGACTTTAGAGCTGCATTTGACTTGATCCCCAGGTATATGCTATGGATTAACACTCTCCAATATGGGGGTTCCATCTGGTCTCTTGAAATTCATTACCCGACTGCATGATAACACCTATGCACAAATTAGATGCGGTAAGGAGGGTGAGCTGACAGACCCTGTAGCCATTAAAAGAGGAGTCAGACAGGGTTGTGTCTTGGCCCCCACTTTTTTCTTGCTTTACATAAATAACTGTATTCATTATCTAGAGAACTGTACAAACGACTCGCCCAAATTGGCTGGAAAGAAAATCCCGTGCCTGCTATACGCGAACGACACAATCTTGCTAGCTTAATCACCAATGGGAATTCAAAATCTGGTCAACCAATTTTGTGTCTTTTGTAGAGACTATGGTCTGGACGTTAATGTCAAGAAAACAAAACTCATGATATACAGTACCTCAAGGAAACGATCTTGTGCAAGAATAGTAATGAACTCAATCCCGTTGAAGAAAGTGGAAGAGTTTGATTACCCAGGTATCAGACTATCGAACACAGGCAATTGGGAGGCAGCTATTGACAAAGGGGCACTTATTATAAGCCAAAGAGGTGGGGCCCTAGTACGCAGGTCTAGAAAGGCTCTGAGTCCCCCCCTGAATACAATCACAGAGATTTATAATGTCCAAATCCGTGCGGCGGCCCTGTACGGAGCGGAACTTTGGGGTTCGCACAGAAAATTGGACATTTTACAAACCAAAGAAAACCATTTCCTCAGACAGGTTTCCAGGTTAGGGATAGGCACACCAATGACCCCTCTCAGGCTCAACCTAGGATTAAATAGCATTAAAACTACAGCGGGCCTGAGACCACTCTCTTACTGGATCCGTCTATGGAAAACTGTCGAACTTGAACCATTCAGGGTGGCGATAGGAGAACTCATAGCATCTCCCCAGGGACCGGAAAAAATCCTATGGCTGAAGGAGATGAAATCCTCCTGGGACAAAATAAGATTTCCCCATTACTGGAAACACCCTGAACTGATTCCTAACAACGCAAGGCAACTTGTCAAAAGAAGATATTGGGAGAAAACAAATGAAGATTTCCTGCATCATAACAGGGCGGGAAGGCTAACAATAGAATTTCTTCAACTTAAACATGAACCCCGGCCCGAAAACTTCATGAATTTCCCTATGCCTCCATATGCCCGTGCCTTATATCTCCAGCTAAGATATGGCACCCTGCCTATTAACAGCTATACGGCTCGTTGGCCATCAAGCAACTCTTCAACTAATAGATGTATACTTTGCCACCATTGTAAGGAAACAATTGAGCACATGCTGTTTTTCTGTCATTTATACAAGAGCCCCAGAGGGAGGTGGATCATTCCCCTCTGTAACAATTTATTACTGCAGGACAGAGCCAACGCCATCAGAATATGCAAATATGATACATCTACACTGGTAGTTAGCTCAGTCACCAAATATCTATCTGAAGCCTGGTTTATCCGCCGTAGGTATACCTCAGCCAAGGGTTCTTGAGTTGGTTAGGCATCTCTCCTGTCTACAGAAGGAGATTTTAATAAGACATATTTTTCTCTGTTTTTTTAGATGTGTCATGCAATCAGATATTGATGTGAATTTTTTCAACTTTTATGTGGTCTCTTTAGGAATCTCATTAGGAACTCGCGGTCTCTTATATGAGCAGTAGAGACCCCATACGTTTATAGAGATGAACTTCCACCCAAAATTTGCCACGACACTTGATAAAACTTTTTATATATGACAATGAATTTCATTAGTTTATAAATTGACCAAGATACTGAGTTAAGTTCCATGGAAGGTACCAGCTGTATTATATCTGTATGTAGGACACAAGCTTTTTATCAAAGTTCTTTTATCTTATTGTATGTCTTTTTTATTGTATTTTAAGTATGATCATAGTCTTAGTTCTAAGGATTCCACCATTAACATTTTACTTGATTGCTGGTTATTGGGTTTTATCAGTATTATGTATGATTGATATTATGAATTTTAACGGCTCAAATTCATCATTTAAGACTGTTTTTTATTTTATTTTAATGGTCTAAATTTTCAGACCGAATGAACACAAATAAAAAAAAACATGTGCACTAAGCGCGTTATCTCTGGGAACTGAAACGCTTTGAATCACTTGAGCCAAAAGAGCACTTTACATCCGTGAACGGAAACACCATGAATTAAATGTGCACTAAGCGCGTTATCTCTGTGAACTGAAACACTTTGAATCACTGAGCCAAAAGAGCGCTTTACATCTGTGAACGGAAACACCATGAATTACATGTGCACTAAGCGCGTTATCTCTGTGGACTGAAATGCTTTGAATCACTGAGCCAAAAGAGCGCTTTACATCTGTGAACGGAAACACTATGATTTACATGTGCACTAAGCGTGTTATCTCTGTGGACTGAAATGTTTGAATCACTGAGCCAAAAGAGCGCTTTACATCTGTGAACGGAAACACCATGATTTACATGTGCACTAAGCGTGTTATCTCTGTGAACTGAATCACTTGGAATCACTGAGGCAAAAGAGCGCTTTACATCTGTGAACGGAAACACCATGAATTACATGTGCACTATGCATTTTATCTCTGTGAACTGAATCGCTTTGAATCACTGAGCCAAAAGAGCACTTTACATCTGTGAACGGAAACACCATGAATTACATGTGCACCAAGTGAGTTATTTCTGTGAACTGAAACGCTTTGAATTCACTGAGCCAAAAGAGCGCTTTACATCTATGAAAGGAAACACCATCAATCACGTGCGCACAAAGCGGGTTACCTCTTGGAAGTATTAACTTCCTCCAAACTTGGATTCAGCAAGGCCTTACCGCTACGAGTACGACCCACTTGTTTTTGGATGCACCATGGACTTTGGTTAGATGATACTCTGCCGTTCAGAAACTCTGGACTTTTCCAGCGAAACCTCCACGAGGTCTGGCTGCATCGAAGTCTTCAAAATAGTGAGCAAAGTGCTTGGGTGTGGCTGGGCTTTATAGGCCTGCCACACCTAAAGATGGCCACCTAAAAACATGGGAAATGTAGTGCCTTCATAGGATCACACTGATAAGTGCATCTTGTCCACCAATGCCCTGAACCTGCAGCTTCGTGAACTTTACCACAGGGCAGACGACGCTGATAGTCATTTTTGGAAGAAGCGGGAATGACCAGTGGTGCGTATGAAGCGCCGCAGACTTGCGCAGTAGAATTTTGGGCGAGACCTGGACCGTGCCTGGCCATATTCCTGACACCCGGGGGGTCTACAACCAGCAGAGCACCAATGCAGGAAGCAGTGGGAGGGCCTGAGGCACTGGGCCAGGAAGACCGGAGAGGCCCAGCTGGGGAAGACCTCCCAACAAGGAAGGTGTGCCCGTCGGACCCTGAACCCCCTAATGGCCTGCATACTGGCGGTGGCCTATCTGGATTTGGATGGGTGCTTAAAGGCAGCACAGCAGCCACAAGGGGGTGAGTAGCAACACTGTTGTGATACCACTTTTATGGTTGAATTTGGGTGCTGTGGGATGTATGCATTGTAGTGCCAGGCACTTAGACAAGTGTGTCCCTGCGGTCCTGCCCTCTCCAGGTCTTTGGGATGGTGTAAGAGCTAGTTTTGGCAGGGTCTGTAGCCCTATGAGGGGCCCCCTTTCTGTCCTCTGGTATTCATTGTGGCCTTATGGACTTGTAAGTGCATTGGCTGGGCATGGTCTCTCATGGGTTTCCTTCACACAGTGCATCAGGGTCGTGTTTCATGAGGGTTATTTGGTGTATACTTGGGTCATGCCCACTAGTCAGGGGCACATTCATTACGTATGTTGTTTCTGCTGAGGGTACATGCGTGACCTGGGTGGGAGTGTGTGTGAGCCAAAATGTACATACATTCAGGATTTGGCATACTGTTTTGTTTCTCCACCCCTGTGCTTTTGTGTCATTTGTGTATATTAGCATCATCTGGTAAGGGATCTGAGGCACCGGCGAGTGGGGATGCAGCAACCCATGGTTCCAAGGAGGCAGAGTTGACCGACGCCAAGGGGACCAGTGGGTTGGAGGAGGAGGGGAGTACCACAGGGGAGGAAACTACCACTGAAGGTAGTGACTCTGATACCTCCTCTGATGGCAGCTCCCTGGTGTTGGTGGACCCTACTGGGCCCACCCATTCTTTGTCATCTTCCACCACCCCCCATACCATCACCGCCCTTCCAGTTGCTCCCCAACGAGTTGCCCGTGCCCGCTCACCCAGGAGGGTGGACGTCTCCTTTGCCCCCAGGCACCTCATCCCCTGCCTCAGTCAGCCCTGCTGCCCTCACGGAGGAGGCTATTGACCTCCTGAGAACCATCTCTGTAGGGCAGACAACCATTGTGAATGCCGTCCAAGGGCTGGCATCCCAGATGCAGCAATGCAATGCCTACCTGGAAGGCATTCACGGTGCCATGTCTGGCCTACAAAGATCTTTTCAGGCTCTGGCCTCCTCTTTGACGGTAGCCAGTGTCCCTCATTTTTCCGTCCTCCTCCCACCACCTCTACCGCTTCCAGCACCCCAGTCCCTTCACCTATCCCAAGCACACATACAGACAGCCATGCACACAGATTGTCGAGATGGGGCCACTCACCTGAAATGCAGGGGCAATGGTATGCCCCCCAATCTCTTGGAACACCTCTCGGCACTTCCTGGTGGACACAGAAACCCCAGCAGGTGTCCCAAAAATAAAGGGGGAGTGGAAGAGAAAGAGACAAAACACTGACATGTCTTGCCGGTCCAGCCAGGCACCCTGTATCTTCGGGAAGAGGGCAGGTCGTTGTTGACAGAGTGATAGTAGAGTTAGTGCACTCAACTTCCTTGAAACTGAATCTCTCTTTCTGATATGGGCACAGGAGTGGTAGAAGAACACTGGGATGCTCCTGCACGTTTCTTGGATAATAATAACTGTTGGCACAATTACTAACACTGCATTACCAAAAACCCAAACTGAGTACCATCACAATAAGTACTGTGACACTAGGGCTGGTTTCACAGAGATTCACTGTTGCACACTACAATTAGAACTGTGGTTGCACTTTTCATGCACAAGAAAGACAAACAAGGGCATTAATTATATCAAGTATAACTTCCCTGCATGCATAGGGTTAAACTAAAACGAACAAAAACAATCCAAGAAATACAAATGTCCACTCTGGGTTTAATAGTTAGGGTGGCACAGTTTGGTTTGGTTTCACTGTGTGTGTGAAAAACCCTTCAAAAGCAAATTCATCAAACCTGAAACACAGGCATGAATGACACAATTTAAATCCAAGAGTTATGCTATTAGAGAAAGAAAAGTCACGTAAATGCTCTTTTAAAATTGCACTGTCACTTTTTGTAGTACTTGAGCTAAAGCAAATTTCCTCAAGCACATTTAGGCAAGTAATTACAATAATAATGTAGACTGTTCAGAAATACATTTGTCTCTTCAAGATAAGCACTCTGCCAAAATACGAGGTCTGAAATACACCAGCTGTTCTAGGAAGGCGCGGCACTCAAAGAACAAACTCCCTGGAGAATACTAGTCACTTAGCCCAGTTCACTCTTTCCGCATCCAAGTCCGCCCCAGTTCACCCTTCCCATTCCCGTGCCCCTTCCCCAGGGAGGAACCTACAGGCCCACCCCATCTTGTCCCTAAATGTACCCATGTCCTTGCCCAGTCCACTCCTTTCTCATCCAAATCCGCCCCAGTTCACCCTTCATATTCCAGTGCCCCTTCCCCAGGGAGGAAGAAGCCCTGTGTTGCCCCAAGTCCCTCTGCCATCCCCTGGTCCAGGCCCACTCCCCCTCCTCCCAAGGGCAAGCCCAAACCCCCTCTACCTCCCAAGACTAAGCCCAAGCCTGCCCCTTCCAGAGCTAAGTCCCTACACCCGCCACCCCTCGCCCCTGTTCCCTGAGGTGCCTGTCTGCCCCATTGATGCCCCTTCCAGTGGAGTACCCTTTGCACACGTGGGAGTAAAGTTCAGGCTATGTTGGCCCTTCAGGGACTTTTACATGGACTGGCCAATAGCCTTATTTGGACTTTACTTTTATTTCCTGCAATAAAATACGAGTGCCCTGTAGTGCTGTTGGCACATTACAGTGACATTGTTCAGCGTTTCACTGTGGGGGTGTGGTGTGCTCTTGTGTGTACATTGGTGCAGATCTTTGTTGGCTTGTGTCTGTTAAGTACATCTTGTTATGGTATGTATGGCTTCGGATGTGGGAGGGGTTGGGAGTGTGTTGCGGGGTGGGTGGGTTTGTAACAGTGCCCTTTCTTCCCATGTGTACTAGGCTACGGTATTTACCGTCATCATCTTCGTCATTGGTCACAGTCCTGGAGGAATATGGCAAGGAGTAGCAATAGCATTATTTCCAATTCTCTCTCCATGTCTGTATCGGCGTGTTCTGTGAACCTCCGGTGAGTGTTTCCTTTTATACTGTTTGTTTCCGCCACTCTTTGCCTGGTGATGGTTCCCGCCCCGGAACTGCTAGCGGTCTGGTGTTTTATTATTTGGTGGGTGGGTTGGGCCTTTCTGCTGGCCTGAGGGTGGCCTGCTCCGCCCTTGTGAGGACTACAAAGATGGCGGAGTGTGGATGGACCGCTACTTGTTTCTCATGTGCTCCATTATTTGGCGGTCCGGACCGCCACCCTGTTGGTGGTAGTTACGGCTACCGCCGGCGGTGCAGTGTTTACCACCATGTGTATAATGACCACCTAATGACACTTCCCCAGAGTGATACAACCATGTATACCTGTGAAGAGCACAATCACCTTATTCATTCTGAAGGGGAGGCATACAGTTTTGTTTCAAATTGACTTGCTTCACTATTCAATCAATATCTAACTACATGAGGGGCAATATGTACCTTTAGGTAAGTACTCTACAGTATATATACATTCTTGGTAGACCTATCTTTGGCCAACATGTCAGCTTGTGGTACACTGTTGTGATCCACATAGGAGCATATGGGGATGAGTGACAACAGTGACATTAAACTCACTTCACATACTGCTGACATTTACACCACAGTTTAGGAGCATTAGCATTTGGGAAAGTAATTTTTATATTTCCTTACCAGTGTCTGACATCTGCCCAGTGTGTGGTGCCTGATCAGATGTCACACCCATTAATGTTGCAAAGGTTACTGCAGGCTGTTCTTTTCTGGACAATGTCACAGGGCCTACATGGATATGTGTGTGTTGGCACATGTGATACACAACATTACCTAGTTCATTTCACAGGTTTATCATAGTTCATGAATCCTGTGTACTGTAACTATGACTTAACTGGAGGAGATGATGCCCTCCCCTGGCTATATTTACGTACGAGTTTGTGTTGATGGTATGGGTTTTTGTGCTCCATGACATTGCCTCACTGATGGTGCAGTGACCTGTGCTTCCATGTGTGACTGTCCTCTGGTTGTATGATGCAACAAAAGGGAAATGTCATCAGACACAAGAAAGATATTTGTTTATGTGCAATATGTCACAATACTATATATTTGCATCTACATGCCAACAGCAGTGGTAAATGAATGAGGTACATTATTTATTTCCATGCACCAGTGTTAAGTGGATGAGGCAGCAGTGATGTGCCACTGTTTGTGACTGAGGTTTTTTAATTTGCAATTGCGATTCCAAAGGGTTCTGGTACTTGTAGTGTTATGGGCTTTCTGAGACACAGTAGGGTAAGAGACACCATACAGATTGCACCTACTTGGGACAACATTTATGGTCACATTCTTAGAATGTCACAAACATTTCTCATTTGGTGTCATTGTTAGTATCACTGTATTTTCTCTGGCACCACATTGCAGGCATCAGTCACAGGCAGCCCATGGAGCAGGTGGGGGTCTATGGTAGAGAGGACATCACTCTCAAGTGGGGTGAGTTGGAGGTGGGCTCTAGTTTGTACAACAGGGAGAACTCTAGCAACTTCTAGTCTGGTGTAGTTTTCCATCACCCTCCTCTTCTCATCCTGCCACTTCTTCTTGATGTCATTAACTGTCTGGATTTCCTCCCCCAATGCAGTGACCGCAGTGGCCAAGTACTGCCATGAGACTGCCTTCTCTGAGGAACTGCTGCTGTAGGGAGTGAGACAATGCAGTTTCTTGAAGTTCCTCACAACAAATTTCAGTATCATGGTGGTTTCCTCCTCTGTGTAATTTCTTTTCCTCCTGGTGGGCAGTATGGTGTCAGGATTTGTATCAAAGGCACAGTGTGGTTGTGGTGAAACCAGTGCCTTGCTTGTGTGCTGATTTTATCTGGCTTCTGGGTTGCAAGTAGGATTAATAATGTGCAGGTGCATGTGGTTACAACAATTTCACCACTGGGTCAAGTGCTCTGCTCCGAGTGCGGAACAACCACCCCGAGTGTGGATCATCCACCCCGAGTGCAGAACTAAAGATATTCCTGGTAACTTACCTTTGTGAATACCAAAAAAAATGTAAACTTAAACTGTTGGTCTAAACTTAGGCCAAAAGTATAAGTTTAACTTTGTGAATTGGACCCAATGTGATAAAGACACAAACTGTAAAACTAAGCTAAAACAGTGGTGCCAAATCCAGGTACTAAACGAATCTTCACAACATTGGATACAGGAGTCACCATTGTTGTGATGGCAGACACTGACTTTGCATCACTTGTGCACCTGCCCACTCTAAATGACACTAATGTGCATATACATGTTTACGAATCACAACCGTCCCTCAAATGTTTAGGCACCTTTTGCCCAGTTGTTAAGCATGGTGATCAGTCTTCGAGACCTGAGGCTATTTGATGACACAGCTTAGCTGAAAAAATGTCAGATTCAACTACACATTGGCACTAATGTGAAACCAGTTGCCCAGCACTTTATATGCATTCCATTCAGTGTTCAAAAACAGGTTGAACAAGGGCTTGAAAACCTCTTGCAACTGGATATTATTGAACATGTTCGAGGTCCCACTCATTGTTCCTGTTCCCAAGAAACAAGCAAGAGGCAGTATATGTTTGTGCATGGACATGTGCCAACCTAACCAAGCAATTTAAAGAAAGAAGCTGGTCACTGAACCTCACCAAGATATGAAACAGAAGTTTAAGGGTGCCCATGTTTTCTCTCACCCTGATCTGAACAAAAGCTAACATCAATTAGAATTAGTGAAATAATCACAATATATAACCACATTTGCCACCCACTGCAGATTATCCAGCTACAAAAGACTCAGGGCCTGTTTTACAAAGGTAAACTTACACTTCTGTGTACGTTTATGATTGTTTGCTATTCACAAAGGGATTTATGAGTAGTGTCTTTACGAGCAATGAGCCTCTGCGCATAAAAAGACCCATCCTTTTATGTGTAGAGGCTCCACACTCGTATAGATACTACTCGTGAATCCCTTTGTGAATAGCAAACAATTGTAAACTTACACAAAATTATAAGTTTACTTTTGTGAATCAGACACTCAGGTGTGGTGTCTCATCTGCAGTGGAAATCTTTCAAAAAGAAATAAGAAAAGTAATCCATGGCATCCAAAACTGCTTCAACTATAGTGATGACATAATGGTCTATGGAAAAAGTCAAGAAGAACATGATCCTTCCTAAAGTCTGCTATGCACTGCAAGAGTCTTCCTAAAGTCTGCTATGCACTGCAAGACCCCAGTCTGACAATGAAGACAAGTGCATCCTACTATTAAATTCTTTGGAAATATTTTCTTTGATTGCATTAGGCCACATCCTAGCAAGGTCAATGCTTTGACCTTGACACTTCCCCCAGATAATGTGTCTACTTCTCACTCCTTTCTGGGTGGGCTTGCCAAGTATTGTTCTAGGTAACTACTTAACGGTATCTCAAAAAGTGAACCTTGAGGAAGTTCCCACAAAAAGGGATCTCTTCTAAAGTAGTCCCCACAGTGTCAACATGCATTTCAAGACATCAAGGAAATATAGCACTAGTTAATAACCTTGGATTAATGAGATGTTCTATCACCCACAGAACTAAGGGTTGACACAACTCCTGTGGGGCATGGAGCTATCCTCACTCAGAGAGACACTGGCCTTGAATCCAAAAGGCCTGTGATTGCATATGCCAGTTGCAGTCTCACTAGACCAGAACACGTTTATTCACACACAGAGAAATAGCTATTGCTGTGGTGTGAGCCTGAATGCATTTGACTCTTTTTCTTCACAGAACTTGCTACACACTTGTGGTAGACCCCCAAGCCTAGGTATCAATATCTGGCAACCTAAAGGCAAAAATACCTCCTTGCATTTAAAAGTGAGAGTTATATTAACAGGACTACTGATGGCTCCAGGGACACAAAAGATGCAAGAAGCCCAAGAATATGCTGATCCCAGCTGACCAGTCCCAACTGGATTTACTCTGGGAGAGTGAGACCTAACACCACCAAATGTTGCCCAAAAGGTCCTGGAGCCTCGGCTTGGGTTACAGTGTACTCCAATCTAAAAACCTCAAGGACTGTACTTTCAGACTTTTTCTCTAAAAAGAACCAGAGTCTCATACCAGGATGTCACTGAAGCCAAAGCTGCTGTAGATGAATCACCATTCGGATTCACCTGGCAAGGTAAACCATGCAGAGTTCTGGATGGGCCAAGTAGGTGATTAAAATTTCACACCTGGTGCATTATGATATATGTAGTCATATTATGTTATGTTATGGTTTCTTGTATAGCACATGTCTACCCGTAGGCCTCCCAGAGATAGTCACAGACCAAGGAGACACAGTCTGAGGGATAAGCTTTAAAACAGCTGAGTTTTGAGTGCTTGTCGGAAGATAAGTTCATGGCTAGTTAGGAGTAGATCAAGAGGAAGAGAGTTCCACAATTTGGCTCTGAGATAAGCCATAGAACTTCTACTCCATTTAGATTTTTTTACTCTAGGGATTGAGGCTAACACAGCTGAGGGGGACCTCAGCTGTCTCCTGGACGTATGGAAAGAAGAAAGAGTCCATAGAAGAGGGGGCCTCTATTGTATAATGATGTGTGGACACAACACAAGGTTTTAAACTTTATGCGTTGTTCTACTGGGAGCCAATGGAGAGAAGAAATGGCTGATTTGGGAGATTCATGCCTTGGTATGTCTAAAAGAAGACAGTCGGAAGTGTTCTGACCCACCTGCAGCTTCTTTTTCACATATTTCGGGGTGCCAAGAAACAATGTGTTGCCATAATCCAAACGAGAAATGATAAGGGCCTGGATGATAAGTCTTTTCGCAATAAATTGAATAATTTTAAAAACCTTCCTTAGGAGCCTAAATAGACCAAAGCAAATGGGAGAAATTTTCTTAACATGATGATACATGGTAAGTCGTGGATTAAGCCAGACTCCTAGGCTCGTGATATATTCCTTGGGCAGGGGCAGATACCCTAAAGACTCCAAAATAGAGGATTAAGACCTGGATGAGGGCAGTGTCCTAGTATCATTACTTCAGTCTTATCTCCATTTAGCTTAAGCTTACATTCAGATATCTATCCCGACACCTCCTGCAGGAAAGGGGAGAGTGACGAACCATAGGTTTTGGAATTAGTAAAAAATTAGACCACCAGCTGAGTGTCATCTGCATAAGACACTAATGAAAGACCAAATGGCTCCACTATCTTTGCTAGGGGAGATATGTAGATGTTAAATAATGTGGGGCTAAGAGACAAGCCCTGAGGCACTCCACAACTGGTCTTGAAGCAGCTGGATAGGAATGACCAGTCAACCATCTGAAATGATCTCTCATCCAAAAAGGAGGAGAGCCAGCTCAGTGAGTTGCCTGTAACTCCAATCGCCCTCATTCTTAGAAGTAGTATATTGCGATCGACTGTGTCAAAGGCAGTGCTAAAATCAAGAAGAATAATAGCCAACACAAACCGCTGATCAAAACGCTTCCTGACCTCTTCCATGACTGCAATCATAACCGATTCTGTACTATGGAGAAGTCTAAAGCCCATCTGAGAGGGGAGAAGCATGTTGTTATCTTCAAGAAAGTTTGAAAGTTGAATATTAACGTGCTTTTCAATTATTTTAGATAGAGCTGGCAACAAGGAGATGGGCCTGTAATTATTGAGCACGGCTGCGTCAAGATGGGTTTTTTCAGCAGGGGTTTAATTATAGCATGTTTCCACTGATCGGAGAGAAAAGTTCAGCAGGTCAGTCATGACTGAGCTATGACCAAAACCCTAGGGCCAATACAGAAGGGGGAGTAGGGTTGAGTGGGAAGCCAGACTTGAGAGTGAAGAATAATTTAGAAACTAAATCCAAGGAGAGAGGGGAAAATTGCGAAAGCACAGCAGAGCAGTTAATGCGCTGATCCACAAAAGCTTGAGAGTGATGGGTGCTAGTCAGGAAGGCAGAATAGATATCTGAAATTATTTGCCGGAAGAACAGTGCCAAATTATTGCTGTGTTCACTATGAGAGTGAGATTGAGCAATTTCCTTAAGTAGATGAAAGATCACTTTAGGAGAGTTGGAAGACTGCTCTTTTTGGTACTGTAGTATTGAGCTGAATTAATTTCAGCATGAAAATATTCTTCTTTTAGTGAGATATCGTAGGATTTTCTCCATCTTCTTTCCAGATGTCTCCATTCCCTTTTAAGATGGTGAAGATGAGAGGAAAATCAAGGGTGGCCTTTTTTAAGACGACCCCCAGTTTTAGTTGTGTAGGGAAGTAAAGTATCTAAGCATTTGGTGATCCATTCATGAAATGAATCTAAGAGACTAGAATTATTCTCCAAGGAGGAGGGTTTCAAACTTTTCCAAGGTGCTAATCCAGTAGCTAGCTTTAAGCTTGTGCCAGCTCCTGTAAGGTTGGATTTGGGAAGAGCTACCTACGGTAGGGGTAGCTAGGTTAAGCAAGATTAAGAAATGATCTTATGAGGCCATAGGAAGAGGAGGCATGAAGGTTAGGTCAACTAAATTACTGAAAACTAAATCAATGGTGAGGCCCTTAGCATGTGTGGGACCTCAGATAACTTAGACAATGCATCAGCTAAAATCCTTCTTACTGAGATGGCTGCGCTGGATCTGACTTACCCGACCTCTGACCAGTTAAGTCAGATCCAGTGTAGCCATATCAGTAAGAAGAATTTTAGCAGCTGCATTGTCTAAGTTATCTGCATGAATATTGAAGTCACCCAGGATGGTGAAGTTAGGTATTTTGCAAATTAATTCAGAAAATATTTGTAGGAGGTTTTCTAAGGGGCCGGGAGGACGGTAGACTAGAACTCCTGAGAAGGTGAATTATGGATTTAGTGAGATAGAAAAAAACATACTTTCACAATCAGGTAACTGAAGGGGCGAGAAATTAGCTTTCCTGATTCCCTATAAATAATGGCAATTTCCCCCCCCCCCCGGGTTGCTCTGTCCAACCTAGTTATTAAGAAGCCTTGGGGCAGTGCCAGAGTTACATCAGGGGTTGACCCCTCATGAAGCCAAGTGACGGTGAGAAATAAGGCAATAGGTATAAGATCATTCAATAGAAGATTGATGTCAAGACTATGCGTGGCCAAAGTTCGGTAATTAGCCAAAAGGAACACTGCATGGGCCTTTCTGTAACGGTGGCCTTATTGCCAGTTCAGGCTGGGGGAACCAGTGGCAGATAGAACAATGCCACTTAGCATCAGAGGGGTCTAAGCAACAATGACATCTTTCTAAGGAGCCCGGCATGACAGAATGGAGGAAATCGGAGGGATAGGAAACCATATTTATATGGGGACAAAATGCAGAAAAAGGACGGTAGCTAGAACGCTGACCTTTAATGATGGCAGCTTAAAAGTGTGCAAAAGGAAGGAATAAAATAGCATCCGCCGGCTCTGCTACCCGAAATGTCACAGAGGTAATCAATGAGCAGGAATGAAAATACAGGTAAGGAGACGGGGATAACAGAATAGGGAGTAGGAGCAAAAAAAAGTGCTTACTCTGCTGCCAAGACCACTAAACATGGGCCTGGGATGGCAGAGGGAGGGACTAAGACACAATGAAGAGGGAGACAGCGTAGCACCCAGTGAGCACTTCTAGCACCAATATTGACTATTTATTCACAGTTAAAATGTATTAGGGATACGACAAATAAAAACTCAGTCACCTGCAGACAGTGTCATAAAATTAGTGCTGTTGCTGTGAGGGATAAGCTGAGTAACATAGTACAACCACTGATCCAGTGTTTCACACATGCATTTTATTCATCTCTTCCATTGTCCACATAGATACTCCTCGTAAACAACAGGAAGGGATAATGATGAGGGAGAATACCAGGCCCAGTCCCACGTGGTGAAGGGCAGGGAGAGGTGCCCCTGAGTCTGCTGAGTACTTCCTATGTTCAGGCCAGTGCTGCATTCAGCTCACCACCGTCAGCTGCATTTGAGGTTCCAGAAGTCCAACAGTCAGCCACTCCTCAATGCATACTTGTCACCAGGTCCAGCTGCTGCTCACTCAAAAGTGATGTAGGTGCAGGCAGGCTAGGCAGGCCTCTCGCCCCAAGCAGGATCCAGCAACCAGGAAGAGTTTGGCAGGCTAGAATAGGCCATGCTGAAAGTTCAGCACCTGGAAGAAAAAACAATTCAGGTTGTTAAATAGCAAACTAACACAGGGATTTTCCAACATGATGTCTGATAACCAGACAAGCCTGAATGCTAAATTTGATGCCCTTACAGTGGCTATTTGGCAATGATGCACTGAGCTGTCAGAAGACAGATGCCAGCAAAGGCGCCAGAAGCATAGCAGACCTACCAGGTTGGAGGCTATGACCAGGGCAAGACCAGGGCAATTGCGAGGCTAGCGCAGGCTACCACTCAGCACACCAGATGCACCCTGGCTCTGCAAGTAGAGATGGGCCACAACAGTGGTGGCTGTGGCAAGAGGTCTGCAACAGATAACTTCAATTGTGGAGACATTCCAGGCAGCCAGCATTGCCAGTGGGTCTATTGGTGAATTACCAGACAGTGAAGTGTTAAGCCTGAGTAGTGTTTCTGCTGCAGATGCATGACACATGTGTGCTGCATACGAGCAGCAGCCATCATCCTGCACCATTGTCTGACAGCACCCCCATCCCGGACGTACATCACAAAAGTAACTGTACACTGACAGTGTGTCTGTATGGTGTTTACGTTTTTGCTTGTTTTTGCAGTTGAGTAACCACACAACATGTGCAACAATTTAAGTAACATTTCTTATGATGAAAAGGGTTCTTACTGTGTATCCTGACATTAAAGGGTTGCCAATTATTTTTAAAAACAAATAGCCATTTTGTCATTTATTGATACTATTGTGTACATGGAGATTTCTTGCCATACAAAGTAATGTTTTGCTATATGGGCCCTGTGCCTTCACCCCTCTGCTGCTCTGCTTTTCTTGATTGGCTGTTAGGAAGGTAAATCTGCATCATCATCCTCTGAGTCTGATTCAGACACCTCTATCTGTAAGCATCGGCTGCAGGCAATGTTGTAAAGATTTCCACAATCGTGCACACAGTTTCAGAAGAATACTACAAGTTTCACCCACTCTTGGGAAGGCACCAGAAGCATGATTTCAGGAGGCCAAATGTACATTCTATCAATGACCTGGTGTGCTAATGTGCCATGTTGTAGCGCTTTTCATGAGGATTATTGGAAGACAGGTAGGGTGTCCGGATCCATGGCCGCAGGGCAAACGTAATGGTGAGACATGTATAGGGATGAGACAACATACAGAGAGAAAGGATTGTGTCACAATATTTTACTGAGAGCATTACATTCCAGTATCTAGTAGGTATCCTTTGTCAAATTCCCCTCTTTCTCATCGCTGATACATGCCACCGTGGCTGAATATATAGGAGTCATGTGTGCTCCCTGGATATTTGGCCACAATGTCTGTGATGATATTCTGTGCTTTGCAGATGACTTGTATGCTCATGGAATGTTTTTTTTTCAGTTCTGGAGTATGTATTCCCGTCTATGCACCGGGTGACCTATGGGAATAGGGCTATCTAGAGTTTTTGTATTTTGCATTTCCAAATCATAACTGGGCAGGTAGATGTGATTGTGTATGTGGTGGAGCATGGAGCCTAGGAAATTGTTGAAAAAACATGACAGCGCAATCTATAACACCCCTCAGCCACTGCTATGACATGTTGGTAACTACCACTGGCCAGTAGGTGGAGGGAGTACAAGACCTAGACATGGGTGGGGACTTCATTGCTGCACTGTGAACTGCTCTTAAGATGTGGCTTTAAGGTGTCTATTAACTCCAGGATCAAATTGCTACTCAGCTTGTATTGCTCAAAAATCTTCTCTGTCTACTCAAACAGGGGCAGCCTGACTCTGAAAGTGAACTCCTGTCTTTGCCTCCTCTGCTGAGCTGTAATCATCTGCATCCTCCTCGCCATAAGGTACAGGACAGCAATTGTGGAAGTCCCTGATGCATTATGAAGCTGTTTTTATAGGTTAGACTCAGTTACCCCTTCTTTTGAATTGGTGGTAAATTGCATGTGCAAACAGGACATTTTGCGACTAATCACAAATTGTGACTCATTTGCACATGCAGTTTTGCGACTTGAAATTAGGGATTCTATAATTGCAACTCCTAAAATCCGTTCGCTATTTTTGGTGAGTCGCAAATCGTTTGCATCGCTATTTTGGCTTTGCGAATGCTTGTCATACGTCCTCTATGGCCATTTTATTAAGATTGAGAGTAACTTTCAAGTGCTTTTGATTATGCATTTTCATTTTAAACGCCAGGTATTGAAATGTCTTATTACACAATAATGGAAAGATGTCCTACTAATCATTATTGCATTTTATATTGTAGGTCCAGCACCCAAACCTCAAGTCCCAGAAACAGCACCAAATGCTCCAGTCCTGACCCTACTCCTGCAGAAGCCATCAGTGTAGACACAACTCCTGCTGGTCCTGATCCAGATGAGGATCAGCCCTGTCCGTCAGCTGTGTTTTGACATGCTGCTAAAGTGACCCACACTCTGCCTGCCATCACTCATACCAACAATGTAGTATCTGCTCCTCCTCAGCATCCATTAGTTGTGACAGCTCCATGTGGCCCAACATTACTAACAGCACCTTTAGTGTGCACTCCAGTTCTGGCTCCTGTATTGCCACCACCACTATCTGCAGTTGAGCTGGACCTACTGTGATGGTGGAGACTGTGAAAGGCCACAGTGTTGTGGGGGTAGGGGTAGGGGTAGGCCAGTATTTGGCCAGCAAGGTGAGGGTCACTGATGCCCATATTTTTAGGGAAACTATTTACCAGAAAATTATAGGAGCAGCCTTCTGGCACAAGGACCAGATGGACCTGGCGATAGAACTTGTCAGAGAGAAGAACAAGCTCATGGGGGGATCAAGCACTTGCAGAGGGAGCCCAATGATGTCATTGAGAGGCAGATATCTGTCTTGTGCTTCCTGTCAGGGGTGGTGCAGGGCAATTAGTCAGTCATCTACCCTTTTCTGTGCACTTTCAATATCCAACAACAATACACCAGGCTTCTCCACAGAAAGGGAGTCCATGCAACTCCAGGAGCTACCTGCCATCATCCCGTACCCTGCAAATGTGGAGTCATCAGTCTCTTTGTGGAGGGGTCATTCATCTGGACCAGTGGGAGAGGAGCCAACCAAAAACACCACCAAGAGCCACAGACCCTAATATCCTCCTGTGAAACAGGATCATTCACTCTTGGGGCATTAATTTTCTACACATTTGCCATCCGTGGAAAACATCTATTTTGGACATGGACTCAAAATAACTGTGGTTTTACCCTAATAAATCTCATTCATCATTATTGTGAAGTGTTTGTCATAGTATGTATTATTTTTTCGTATTCAGTTTTCTCGCGTATTACCTTTTAACACCTTAGTTAAAACATGTTTTATTAACAACAAATGTTATATTTCAATACATATAAACCATTTTTTATTCTGCTATTCGCCGGGTTGTTAATATCTCCTGTACGTACATAGATCTAGTGTGTTAAATGGTATAAAGTAATTACACAGACACTGTAATTTAAAATCCATTTGAAAATATTTTTTATTTCCTTACATGTGGCGAGGTCACCTACTGGATGGTACACTGGTTCATTCCGCCTTCTCCTCATTACATGGTATCTAGGATGGAGAGGGAAATATTGTTCCATGTGTTGCACAGGTCAAACCTATCAGTCCAATATATTGTGAAACACACTAAACAATGCAAACACAAGTGTGTGGGAGTGTCATTAATGGCATGCATGCTGGCAATATCTGGTCCTGTACATGGTATGTGTCAACCAATACATGTGTGATAGTACAGGTCGTGTGCACATATGTGCCCTGCACGGGACATGCATGTACATATGACAGTGATATAGGTAGCAAAACAGCCAATGAGCCAGCATGTAGAGGCATATTCACTTCATGTTACATATGTGTTGTATCCCACATGTTTGTGGCCGTGTGACGTACATACATGGGCCTGTGACCTAATCGTGACATTTTAGTGTCATGACGCACTTACATCTGTCAGATAAACCCATTAACTGTACATAAAATGGAAGCCGCCTGTCCTGCAGCACAGGACAGTTGGAAGTGATGCAATTCTGACGGCGTATGCTGTCATGGCGGTGGGTGGTCGTAACAGCCCTGTAACTTCTCATTGGTTGGCATTGCTGCCTATGGGGGACTGGGACCAATGATGATCACCTCCGGCGGTGACGGTCCTGTATGCAGTGGGCATGACCGCCTGCGCACCTTTGCGCCCTTCCGCACCTGGTCTGCACCCAGAGCCAGGATCCCTGGATCTCCATTAAACCACCCCCTGGATTGCCTCCCTTACAACTCCAGGACCCTCCTCCGCCTTAACACCGGACGTCTCAGCAACTGTTGCATCATATCCTCCAAGGACACCCACAGACCTTTCACCGGCAGGAACTGCAACTTCAGCACCAGCCTCAACAAGCTGAAGGTCCTCTCTGCAACACAAAGATACCAACAACCTCCACAACCCCATCAACTGCCTGCTCCTGAACATCCACTCCCTCCACAAACACACTACCGAACTCTGGGACTTGATTGACACCGCCCAACCGGACATCACCTTACTTACCAAGATCTGGACCAACCCCATCTCGAGTCCAGACATCGCCATCGCCATTCCTGATGGTTAAAGCCTCCTAAGAAGGGACCGGCTCTCTCGCCGGGGCAGAGGATTTACCATTGTACACAAGTCCTCACTATGTGTCAAGGCCATCCCAGAAGAACACTGCACCACCATGGAACACTTTCACTTCCTGGTCCACTCCAACCACAACTCCTCCATCCGCAGCACCCTAGTGTACAGGCCACCCGGCTCCCGCCATGCTTTCATAGACAGCATTGTAGACATCGATACCCCCCAGGCCCTGGCACCACTCAGCTACCTCCTCCTTGGCAACCTGAACTTCCACCTCGAGGACAGCACCGACCCAAACACCACCGCTCAACTCGACAACCTCACCACCCTCAGCCTCAGACAACTGGTCTCCATACCCACACACATCGCAGGACACACACTGGACTCCATCTTCACCTCAAGCAACTGGATCATCATCAAGACCATCTCCATCCCAGACTGGACCGACCATCACTGCATACACTTCACAATCACCGCACCCAGCAGCCGCACCCGCACCACCAGGACCCCCCACGGGAAATGTAACAAAATCACCAACAAGCAACTCACTTCATTCCTCACCAAATCCCTCCCTCCGACGATGCCAACACAGCAGCGCCCAATCTCAGCGCATGGATCACCGAATGAACCGACACTCTAGGCCCTCTCCATCTGACATCGGCCATTCGTGTACCTAAGAAAGTCATTTGGGTCACCACTAAACTCCAGGAATCAAAGCGTACCCACAGACGTTTAGAGAAAAATGGAGGAACAGCCAAACCAGCAAAGATCTCGCCTCATTCAGTGTTGCAACCATCACCCTCCGACGAAAAATCAAGAGCGCAAGGAAGTGTCATAGATTGACTCTTGCTCTAGGCAAGACTGCTGGTTTAAGGATGACAGTACTTATGTTTGTAGGCCACTATGCCAGCCCTACAACAAGTCGCAACTGTTGTCCCAACCCTCCCGGCTCACAAGCAGTACCTCACCAAAAACTCAAAGAGTAAAAGGTGATTTGTGGCAGCCTTTACGCATGGACTCAAGAGTGCAACATCTCAGAGAGTGTTGTGGTTAAGCGGAGATTACCCCTTTCTCACATGAACAACATGTCTCAATCAAACACAGGCAATGAAGGAGATGCAGTAACTTTTTCAATAGGTTTTATTAACAAAGCTGCAATCTATGATAAGTTGCGTGGGCTGCAGTGATTAGGATAATGAACAGTACAAGAAACAGAATTGTGAAAATGACAGTCATTAGTACAAAGACCCCACCATCTTGCAATAACATAAAATGACATGATATATGAAATATGTCCTAATACCCTAGCACGATGAACCTAATCTCTAACCTAAATAGAGCTAGGTGTGTTAAAGCTAATCTGCCAGTGCCATGTCCATTAGAAGAGCTTGTTACCTTGGAATGAGTTCTCTTGCTCAGACTCCGTGTAGACACGAAGACTAGGTCTGCGTCAAGGCGACATGCAGTATTGATAGCAGTGATGGCATCTGGTCGGAATCCCTCTGACTACATGTTTTAAGGTAAGAACAATGCCATGTGCCACAACAGGAAAAAAGTTGACATTATTCTTTATCTATACATGACAAGTCAGGTAATTTACTTAATTCAAAAATCACCAATGATTTTTTTTTGTTACTGAAGATGGCAGTGTAATTTGACCTATAAGATAATGTGCGTGTTTCAAGTCAAAACTACTAATTTAACCTTAAAACACTGGATCTCAATGTTGCCACTTAAAATGGGCATGTTCTCATCTAACAATTGTAACAAATATATCTTTCATATACATGGAATGCCACTCTTCCATGTAACAAACACTCTAGAAAACATCAATATGAATAACCACATTTTGTGTACATACTTAACTTACTACTTAATGAAAATAAACATGAATCTTTCTCCTCTACAGACAAATGATTAGAAATATAATTCCTTTGTATGAACTAATATTTACTCTCAAGAGAAGATGTTTTCAATGACAGCTTGTCGCAAATCACCCCCTTCTTCCTTACCACTGTCATCTTCCTTTTACTATTCAACAACATCACTATGGGGCTTTCAGTCTAATCATCATCTGTGATGAAAGGGATGTTTCGGCTCAGGGAAATGTTGTGCAGCATGCAACATAGCATGGTAATCTGGAACACCTTATCAGGTAAGTAAAGAAGGGTTCCACCAAACGTATCCAGACAATGAAATCTTGCTTTCAGGAGCCCAAAGGTACACTCTGCAGGCCTCCTAGTTCTATCATGTGCCTTATTGAACCCCTGCATTGTTGAATTTCTGAGTTGGTAACAACCACTGTCATTTGAATAATCTGGGGCTCCGCATTAAAACAAATCATTCACATTATGTAGGATGAACATTTGAGATTGTAATTTTGTAAGAACAACATTTGTATATTTTGACATACATTCAAATATAGCACTTACCAACAAACCTGGCTCTCACATTTCCAAATTGTGCCATTTGCTGTTGTATGCTGCTGTGTAGGATAGGCGTATCATGGGTGGATCTAGGGAAGCATGCACAAATGCTAGTGAAATACAGGCCAAGAATGCAAAGAATGTTCACATCTATAGAATGGAAAATGTTCCTGTTGCAGTATTCTTGTTCTCTATTGTGCATTGGAATCAAGGAAATGTGTGTCCCATCAAAGGTACCAAAAACATGTGGTGTGCCACCCCAACATAAAACTTAGCCTTCACATTGTTGATAACTTCTGTCTTTCTTACAAACTAAATAAAGCTGATCCTGTAGGTCATCACCACAGTCAGGACAAAACTGGAAGTTGTTTGTGACATTCCATTGCAATCTCCTATGGGGTTCTGAAAAGATCCAATGGTGGCAAAATGGAGAACTGCCCTAGTTTTCACCAGTGGTGTAAAAGCTGTTGGATTTGTGTTCAGAAGCAGAAGTTGTGGCTCCAGCTGACGGCATCTATACGATATGGTATGGAAATTCAGTCTATATTACTCAATAACTTATTTTTCTCCCATAATGGCGAAGTTGGGAAATGGATGGAATACTCCAGGCTGGTGTCTTTGCACTCTGCGAGGGTCTATCTGTGGTGGTTAAAGGATTTTTCTGGAAAGCAAATATTTTGTGAACTATTTGTTCTAATATCAAAATGTACATTTTTGTGAAATCAACACAATTTATGCTTTATGGACACCAATAAAGGTATTGCTGTGTCACCTCACATTAGCACAAATGTATAATTGTGACGTTATTCTGCTCCACGTGTGATGTTCTTACCCTTTACATGTGTCTTATTGTACAATCTATAACATATACTTTTATAATGTAACAATAAAGACAACTCGGAGAATGCAATAAGAAAACATGCACTGCAAATGAACTTCAGTCATGGACCGGGATAATTGGCAAAAACGTATAATCTTAATTAAGAGTACATTTTGAAATCTGTCAACTAATGTTTTTTAAATGTGATTTTTTTATGATATTGAAAATGATTTGTGGGCTAGTTCCTGAAATAAACTTAAATGTATGAATGAACCAACGTTTTCATTCAACCTCGTACAACATAGGCAATATATTGGTGTACTTTAGGAAACGTCCGGAACAATGACTCCGGAACATCGATTACGTTGTTAACGCAACCGGAACCACGTTTGCATTAACAATGACTCCCTTTTTCTGTGTCTTAACCACGCATGTGCAGAATAAAAGGGAGAGTGTATCAGGAGAGGATGTGGTCAGGTAAGTGGGGCTGGGGCAGATTTGGGGGTAGATTTTAGTGGTGAAGATGTATTTAGGGTGGGGGGTCAGGATAGTTTGGTTTTTAGGGTGGGGGATTGGGGTAGTTCTGGTATTTAGGGGCAGGAGATTGGGGCAGTTCTGTTTTTGGGGGTGGGAGATCGAGGTAGTTCTGTTTTTAGGGGCAGGGTGGTGGGGTCGGGGTAGTTTTGTTTTGGGGTGGGGGTCAGTCTACTTGTTTTTGTGGGTCAGGGTGGGGTAGTTTGGTTTTTGTGGGTAGGGGATCGGGTAGTTTGTTTTTTGGCGGTGGAGGGTGGGGAGTCGGAGTAGTTTGCTTTTGGGGGATTGGGGAACGGGTAGTTTGGCTTTTGGGGGTCGGGTACTTTTGTTTTTGGGCGTGGGGGAGTTGAGTAGTTTGTTTTTTGGGGGTGGGATGGGGTAGTTTGGTTTTTGGGGGTGGAGTGATCGGGGTAGTTTAGCTTTTGGAGGTGGGGGATCAGGGTAATTTGTTTTTTGGGGGTAGGGTGGGGGATCAGGGTAGTTTGTTTTTTGGGAGTAGGGTGGGGGATCGGGTCGTTTGGTTTTTTGGGGTGGGGATCAGGGTAGTTAGGTTTTTGGGGGTAGAGGGTCAAGTACTTTTGTTTTTGGGGTAGTGGGCAGGATTGTTTTGTTTTTGGGGGTGGGAGATCAGAGTAGTTTGGTTTTTGGGGGTGAGGGGGTCAAGGTAGTTTTGTTTTTGGGGGTGGGAGTGGGGGGATCAGGGTAGTTTGGTTTTTGGGGGTTGGTGGATCAGGGTAGTTAGGATTTTGGGGGTGGGGATCTGGGTAGTTCGGTTTTAGGGGCAGGGGTGTGAGGATCGGGGTACTTTTGTTTTTAGGGGTGGGGTGGGGGATCAGGTTAGTTTGGTTTTTGGGGTGGGTGATCAGGGTAGTTTTGTTTTTAGGGGCAGGGGTGGGGGGTCAGTTGTTTTTAGGGCAGGTGGGGAGGTCAGGAAAGGGTTTAGGGCTCATGGTGGGTGGGAGGTATCCGGGGTAGTTTTGTATTAGGGTTGGCGTACTTCTGTGCTTTAGGGCAGGTGGGGGGGGTCACATGTTAGAACTCCTGCATGCCGATCCCACACATGCCTTTACTAGGCATGCTTTTACAATGGAAAATCGTTGTAAAGACATGCGCGGTAAAAGCATTTGTGGTAACAATGCGGTCATTGTTCCAACCGTCTTGTTCAGGTATGCGAGGTTTCAGCATTCATTGTTCCGTCATACATTTGTTATTTTCTGCTATTCCATATATACAATAATTACTTTTATAAGTATATTTATGCTGTTTACAGTGTTTCCAACACATAAACTACAATTTTAGGTGATTCTTGCAAACTTTCTTGCAAGCTACACATGGTCTATCATAAATAGCTACTGCCTGACTTCACTGTCATCAGAGGTGGAAACTGTACATCTATTGTGTGTTCCATCCACCCCCGATATACACACCCATAGGTTAACATAGGCCAAATGATAAAAGACTATTCAGTGGTTGGTATAGGTGTTCATTGATGGATGTCTAAGTCACAGTGACCACATTTCTGTAATTGTTTCTCACTTGCCTCCTAACCTTGGTAGTGTACAGATGTCTTCCAATTTTGCTACTCCACCTAATATGTGAGCTGCCATGGTGGACACTGCTAGAGACTGAGGCCCTCATTATGACATTGGTGGTAAATCCTGCTTACCCCCACGCTGACGGCCACTAACTTACCACAGCGGTGGCAGATATCCATTCACCATATTATGACACACACACACCAATCCGACAGAATACAGCCACATACACAAATCCACCAGCCCAAAGGTCAGTGATTAAGTGGTGGTCCCAAAACCCATACCATTAGGCCAACAAAACAATGCTCACCACATTATGACCCACGAATCACCACCGTGGATATTCAACAATGGTAAACCATTGGTGGTACATACCGCCATGCACAGAATGGACACCCACACACAAAACAACACTACATTGGCCAATATGAAAAACACACACCTGACACTCATAGGGCCTTATTCCAACTTTGGAGGAGGTGTTAATCCGTCCCAAAAGTGACGGTAAAGTGACGGATATACCACCAGCCATATTACGAGTCCATTATATCCTATGGAACTCGTAATACGGCTGGTGGTATATCCGCCACTTTATCGTCACCTTTGGGACGGATTAACACCTCCTCCAAAGTTGTAATAAGGCCCATACACACATCACACCCACACATGCACACCACTATAAAACACACACCCACATTACCCCAAACCCCTTTCAAACAACAATTGCCCCAGGAGATTGAGAAGAAGAGCACAGAGACAACTAGACACACACATCACTTACACCCATACACACCTCACGCACTCCACATCACACACCCCACCACATTATCCAGCACACCCTCACCAACACACATCATACAACACCCATGGCATCACAAAGGCACCCCTGTTTCACTGACGAGAAGTTAAGGGTCATGGTGGAGGAAATTGTCAGGGTAGAGCCACAGCTCTTTGGAGCACAGGTACAGCAGATTTCCATTACAATGAAGATGGAGCTATGGTAGAGAATCGTGGATAGGGTCCACGCCGTGGGACAGCACCCAAGAACAAGGGGCGTCATCAGGAAGAGGTGGAATGGCCTACGGGGCAAGGTAAGTTCCATAGCAGCAAGACACCAGCTCACCATACAGAGGACTGGCAGTGCACCCCCACCTCCTCCCGAACAGCTCACAGCATGGGAGGAGCAGGTACTGGCAATACTGCATCCTGAGGGACTCGCTGGAGTTGCCGGAGGACTGGACAGTGGTAAGTCAATATTGACCATCTATCACAACCCCAATACCTGAATGCCATCTCACACCCACAGCCTCACTCCATCCCACACTCTGCACCTACACATCTCACTAATCCCAATGCCAAGCCCCACATGCCATACCAATGCATGGACACCTGTCCCAGCCCTGCATGGACACCCCTCCTAGCCCTGCACGGACACCCATCACTAAAGCATGCACAGCATAGGGAAACTAACAATCCCACAATACATCACCATACACAAGCAAAAGCTGGCAGGGTAACACCAACCAGAGAGGGGAAGCCACAGAAGTACAAATGTCAGACACTTGAAGCATAATACATCATTTACATCCCCACAGGTACCCCAGCCAATGTCAGTGGAGAGGAGGTGCCACCACTATCCAGTCCCCTAACAGAAGAGGCCCCCAGTGATGACAGTAACTCTGGACTTCAGGATCTGGAGGACCTACCTGGCCCACTGGACAGTCTGTCACCCAGGCTCACTCACAGACCACCAGAGAGCCTCCCCTATCAGGAACCAATACCACAGAACCCACCCAGCATACCCGCACCTCTGTCCCCAGAACACGCCAATCACCAGTGTGCCCACCTGTACAGTGACCCCAGGCCACACCTTACCCACAAGGCAATCTGGGACCTGGGGTCAGTGGCAGTGGGCACACCGTTCAGGGGACAGAGATACAGGCCAACAGGGATGCTGGGAGGACTGCTGTGCACCAGGGAGGACAGGACCAGGGAACCGACTCTCTCCAGGAGGGACTCTCCGAGATCCTGGGAGCCTACCAACATTCCCAGGAGGCGATGGGCCAAATCCTTGACAACGTGCAGGAGAACAGATGGCTGCAGGAGGGACAGTATCAGGGAATCAGGGAGGACTTACAGGTCATTAACAACACCCTGATCTCCATAGCAGGGGTGCTGGCAGACATTGCCAACATCATGAGGGAGGCAACAGCACACCACTAGCCAGTCCATCGACCAGCCCTCCACTTCCGATGTTGCTAGTGAGCAGGAGGCCCCGCCACAGGACCCACAGGCCACCAGCATCTGTCCCCCTGCAGAAGCTGAACCACACTGCAAACGTTCCCTGTGACCCAGACAGAAGCCAGAGACACTTGCCAAGGTCACCACCAGGAAATTAGACTCTCCTGATTGTCCCTCTTGTGTCCCACTCAGACACCTTGTTCACCTTGAACTGCCATTGTCCCCCCTTCATATGTCCCCCTTGGACATTGCACCTGTGCTACAAACAGACTGGAACAATTCCCTGGACTTTCCTCCATCATCACCCCATTCTATTGCACCTTCCCCCCAATATCTAAGTACTACAATAAACACCCTTGGACAAACTTTGACTACTAGTATTTCATGTATTGCAAATTTGTATTCATTGAAACGGCTACATCCATTGCAAATTAACTGTATATAGTGATAGCATAGAATGAATGACCTCTTGCTGGCTGTCATCGTTGTCATATCACCAACATCTGTAAAATGACAATCCATAGGTAACAGCAAGTAGAGGAAACAAGTGGGTAATGCCAGCATGCCAATGCCACACAGAATACAACAATATTCATAGAAATGTGAAGTAGCACTGTCTCACCTGTGTGTCGTTGGAAATACTGATGGATCACTAATGTTCTGTTCTCCACATCCTCATCATCTGCCTCCTTATCCTCCCTGTCCTCAGGGGCATCTCCAGTCACCTCCTCCTGCAGAAAAGGTACATGGTGTCTGAGGGCCAGGTTGTGCAAAATGCAGCTTGCCACTACTATCTGGCAGACCTTCTCGGGTGAGTAGCACATGGATCCACCTGTCAGATGGAGACACCTGATCCTGGCACTCAGGAGGCTGAAGGTTCTCTCAATTATTCTTCTGGTTTACCCATGTGCCTCATTATAACTTTCTTCTGCCCTTGTCCTGACATTCCTCACAGGGGTCAGCAGCCACAATAGGTTTGGTTAACCAGAATCACCTGCAAATATTGAGGGGCAACATTTAGCCACACACTATCCTATTTGCCCAACAGCATAGGCATACACCAACATACACTGGGTGGAGACCAAGGCTCACCCATAAGCCACACCCCGTGCCTCTGTAGTTGGGCCATCACATTTGGGATGCTGCTATTCCTCAGGACAAAGGCATCATGCACCGACCCAGGATACTTATCATTGACGTGGGAGATGTGCTGGTCCGCCAGACACACCATCTGCACATTCATGGGGTGGAAACTCTTACGATTCCTGTACAACTGTTCATTCTGAAGGGGAGGGTGTGCCGTCAATCGTCCCAATTATATTGGGGATATGTCCGATTGCATAAAACCCGGCCTTCACAGTGGCCACATCTTCCAGCTGGGGGAAAGCAATGTAGCTGCATATGTGTTTTATCTGGGCGGACAAGACTCTTGCCAACACGATTGAGAACATTGACTGTTCTTTTCTGCTGCCAAGCCCAATGTCACTTGGAAAGAACCAGTTGCCAAGAAATGGAGCACTGATAGAACTTGCACAAATTTTTAGGGCAAGAAAATCGTGACGTTCTAAAAGTTCCATTTTCAGGATTGTGAATCAAAATCTGACCTTACCATTCAAGATGACTTTTAATTATACTTAATTTGAGCATAAACATGAACTTCCTACCTTCCGCCAATTAATAGTTAGCACCTAAGAAATGTCAAAAGGTAGGTCATTGTTATTCAATGAGAGAGATAGCCCTCACAGTAGTAAAAAAACACATTTTGATGTTTTTTCAGTACCAGGACATGTAAAACTTAAAATGAAATGTCCAGCTTTTTTAAATACAATGCACCCTGCCCTATGGTCTTCCTTAGGCCTACCTGAGGGGTGACTTATATGAGGTAAAATGAGAGTTTAAGGCTTGGCAAGGAGGTTAAATTGTGAAGTGGAATTGGACATTTTAAACTGCATTCATACTGCAATGAGAGGCTTGGGCATGTTTTAAGGGGCTACATAGGTGGGTGCTACAATGAATGCTACAGGTCCACTTATAGCATTAAGTTTACGGGCCTTTGGTATATTAATGTAAATTAAATGTTACAAATAGGTGTATGCCAATTTGACCATGTTTTAGAGAGAAAGCGCAAGCAATTTCGCACTGTTTAGCAGTGGTAAGGTGCACTGAGTACTGAAGGAAGACTAATCAATACCTTGGTGGACCTCCCTGCTTAGGTGATAGAAAGCGGACAATGGCCCTCTTTAGCAGAGGCATTTGTCAGTTCTATGCCCATCAAAGCATAACTGTATCCCCCTGACATTACCCTATAGGGTCACTACACTAGTCCATGGGGAAGCCTTCTTCTAATAAAGACAGCAGCCAACAGAGGTCACCGGTAGCTGTCAGTACCAAGAGCCAGGTCCCCAGTCATCCACTGCCAGGTGGAGGTGCCAAGCGGGGCTTAGGGGCACTTCACTTCCAGCCTTAGAATTGGGCAGGAGTTGTGCAAATGTGTTTTTGAGAGTTCTCTAACCTCTGTGGTTTCTCGGAGTGGTGGGTTCACTCCTTCCCATCAGATCATGGGTAGTATCCTCAGCCCATGGTTGGTACCCAGAGATGGAACAGGTACCTGGCAAGCCAGGAAATCCAGAGGCAAACCATCACCCCCTCAATGATGATGCATGATGCCATGCAGCGGTCTGCCTTTTGCAGGTCTCCATCCCTCTGTCTCTGTGACAGTGCAAGGAGCACCTCTAAGTTAGAAGGAGCTTCACCAGGGTCAGTCTTGGGGTGTTCTATTCTCAGAACTGGTAACCACAATCCGTTAGTCATCCCACTGCAGACTGTTTCCACCTCCTGCCCTTCTATCTGGTGTACTGCTTTGAGGAAACCATCCTTTCCACTACCTTGGTCTGACAGGCACAGGTATTACATAGAGCAGTAACATGTAACCAATTGACTGTTACCTGATGGAAGTGCCAACTCTCACCCTCAGGAATCACAGGTTTACCCTTAGAATCTACCTCCCATCTAAGGGACACTATGACATGCTCAATCCTCTACTCCTGTGGACCACCTACACTTACAGCCACACTGGCCAACCAGGTGGAGGGCCCACCAGTTGATGGTCTCCCAGTACACACTAGATACCCTTGCCTATGCCCACATTGGAGAAATCAGGCACCAGGGTTCACAATGGGGTGCATTGGACCACCACTGACCAGAATCCCACCCTATTCTTAGAACGGGCATGGAAACTCTTTTCTCCCACACTATGTTAGGACCTCACTGGGTCACGGTAGACCATTCTGCTGTAGGAAATCTGAACCACCCTCCTGTAGGTTATTCCCAGGTACCTTCTCATAGATGCTGCTGCTGAGCCAGAGGTCTACTTACTCGGCAAGCACCCTGGGGTCAGGGAGCTTGCTATCAATTAAGAGTGGTGCAACTCTATAAAGCAGTTACTGAGCATGTGCTCTCTAAAATCAGATCATACAGCTCCTCATAACAACTCACTTTGCTGCCCTAATCATTCAGTGCCTTATGGGAGAAGTTCATATAATCTACCCAAGCCTGGTAAGACTGTTTGTGAATGTCCCTAGAGTGGTATCCCTCTGGGGTGAGACCAAATATTGTGATCAGCAGTATTTTCATGGGGGTCTAGGACATCAGCCACCTCTAAATCCAACAGGGTATCCCTCTCATTAGCTGGCATGTGCCTCTACAGACCAGACCACTAAAACTCTGCTGGGACCCTGTGCCATCTTAGGGATTTCGCATAGGCTGCAAACCACTTATCAATGTCACTTCCCTCATCTCAAAGCTGGACACCAGGTCCTTGGCTATGTGGACCGTTTGTCTCCACTGGACACTGTGGTTTTGATGCTACCGTTTCTGCTGGACTCAGAGACCAGCTTGATCTTTATTTCCAGCTCCTTGAAACTCACTACATGAGCCCACAGAAGTTTCCTTTCCTCCAGAGCTAGCTTTCTCTCCACCATGGCCTTTTCCTAGGCTCCCTTTGCCTCAGCCCTTGTCACATTTTCAGCCAGTTCCAGCAGGGCCAGTGCAGCTTGAACTCCCTTTTAGTGTTCCTGTCCTGCAGTTCCTCAGGTGACAGGGGATGGGAGGCACATTGATTTCTGTGATAGACCCAGTATGGGACCTCACTCGTGTGGGTCTACCACTCACCTCTGGTTCTGGGGCCAGGTGCTGAAGATTCTCCTCTTCTTCTATCTCTGGAGCTGTTGCAAAGTTATCCTTCTCAGCTTCTATTTCATCTTCCTTCTCATCCATTTAATCTCCCTAATCATCATCCTCCTGCTCCTGTGCTGCAGGTTGCATTCTGCGGTCCTCCGCTGAGGCTCGGAGACCGATATCATACTCCAGCTTTAGATAGCCCTTGACTGGCTTCAGCACCCTCTACGTGCACAATTTTTTCAAAGTTGTAGAGAGCTAACTCCATCTTTGGAGGCAAGAGTCACAGGTGCACAAAATGTGAGGCAGGAATTAAATGTAGAAGAAAAAGGGAAAATAACCAATGTGTTTTTTTTTTAACATGAAGTCGAATTCCACATAAACTGATTTATATGGGGTTTTAGGTTTGCATAGAATAACTGAGTGGCACTGTACAAATGAAAGTACAGGCGTAAAGTCCCTAAGGTCTGACTAAATTTTAAGAATGCGCCGATTCTATCTTAGGTAGCGGAAGTCACCATTTTCTCAATTTTAGGCTTTGGTAGTCACCATCTTTCCTCATTGTCATGTCTGCCATTTGACACAGATGTCATCTGACATTATCTTTCTGTGACAGTGTGAAGTCATTCAGATGAAGACATCATCAAAACCCACAGTGCGAAATCAGTCTGCGGCAGGTGCCTTTTTCAAGGTCATATAACATACATGGCCAAAATACTGTAGTCTGAATTGACGTTCTCTCTCCTTATATGTCCATAAGGAAACATCTAGGACACACCCCTTGACAAACATAATCTATGTCAGACATTCCTCAACTTTTATCAGACATTCCAATCTCTGATGTGATTCAGTTTATGAGGAATGTCACTTGACCGCTTAGTTAGGAGAGAAATTTCACACAGGTCGCTGGCATGGATCGCAGATCCAGATAAGCATGGCACCAGATTCCATCTCGACCGAAAGAGCCTCAAGCAAGACTCCCTGAAACTCTACAAAGCATTCCTTTGTGCCTTCACAAACTGGTACCAGGATGTTTTTCTCTAGCAGACAGAATCTCCTAGCACTTGGCCTTGTGCTGGAAATAACTGACAAGCTATTCCAGACAACAAACCTTGTGGTCCAGGTATGTGTACCACCTCTGAAACTCAGCTTTATCATTTATTCATCTGGTAGAACTAGCATAGTGCTTAGATGAGCACAGTGAGTGTGTAAGGGGTATAAATTGTGCTGTTTTGATGTTTCCCTGTTTTCCCTGTTATTGAAAAGCTTAGCTACTTTTTTATGCTCTGTGATATTACCAATATTATGTGTGCTAGATCCCAGCATTTAAAAAACAACTATTACATATTCTGTTTCTAATGATCTTGACTTTGTAAATCATTAATGGCCATTCATTTTGATTACCACTGCTCCCTATTAGAAACTCAAAAGCATTGACAACACTTCATTGATGTACTGGATGTGGTTCTGCAGGGCTACACTAATCTTTTTTTCACATTCAGGGCTGATGCACTAAATTAAGTTCACTTGTTTCACTCGTGGGTATGAAAACAAACTTTGAAGAGTTGAGCCAAAAACTCAGTTTCTGCAACAATTGGCACTTCAACATTCAGCATTTGGATTTTCTGGCCTTTTTAGTAATTTATAGTTCAACACTCAAAAGACCAATTACATGCGCAAATGTGGATGTCTGGACCATCCAATGTAATACTGGTATTACCTCCTGGTTGTTAAATAGGCAGCACCATATTTAGCCTAGGTTTGTTAAGTGCTTTACTGATAAAAGTTTATTCCACATTTGACTTCAGAGTATAAACCTCATGTTTATTGAATCTGTTTTCTAATTTAGCACAAGCAGCTTCTATTGCGATAGGTGTTATTTCAGGGCACATACATATCTCTTTGCTAGATGTGTTCCTAGCAGGAGGAGAGGGTGAATGCACATGCTGCATACCTCTTTGAAATATTTGTAAATACATTCACTTAATCTCCCCTGCAAACACTTTCACCTATGGGTGGCGTTCTTGGAGCATGAGGATATAGTCCCCAGGAATGAGAGCTTACGGGCTTTAGCAATTTGTAGTTAAATAGGTACTCATCTAAGACCTATAGATCTTTATGACACATCATGTACACCAGACGTGTTTTAGTGCTCAATTGACCCTTGCTTCACAGAATGTTAGTAGGGGTTTGATAAATAATGTTTGCTGGGTTTAGACCATGTGCTGAAATACAGGGTTGTACACTTCTACAAATAACACACTTACTGAAGTAAGTCATAACAGTCTATAAGTGACTTAGACAAAAAGTCATACATATTACTTTTATAGGGCTAGTTCCTACTGGACCTGCACAACATGTGCATACATGCAGTAGGAACAATGCTTACAATACATGTTTATGTAACCAATCCCTAAATAGCGCTCCAGGCTAGTGCAGCAAAAGTGACAACCGTTCATGAGAATCTTGAAATAACATCTGGTGGCACATTTACCTAAACCACACACAGATTGAAGTGGGCATACCAGACAAAATTCAAGGCAACATTCTAGTAAAATGTTTTGTAAAAGCTGATTGGCCTCCAGTCTTTATAAAGAAATGCACCTCAAAGTGAGGAAGTAATAATATTGCCATTTTTCCTCATTGGTACCCGAAGAGCTCAGAGAAAAGATATTCAAGCCAGCAGCCTCCAGCCCTGTATAGAAATAAAGTGGGTGCGATGAAAAATAAAGTTCACAAAGTACAGGCTTAATATCTTCTGAAGGCAGAAACTAAACTTGACACAAACGCTATTTTAAACTAGCTACGATATAAAGTAATTATAGTGCCTTGTGGTTCTATAATAAACATTCCTCTTTCTCTGGTTTTAATAAATCTGACAGACCCTATAAAATAGTATTGGACAATATAAATGCATGCAGGCATATAGACATGCATGAACACTCACAAGACAGGATTAGAAATTAACCTAATAGAAAATGTACATTTAAAATAACCCTCAACATTTCCAATTCGTTTTTCAGCTAAAAGATAGCACCCAAAAAACAGAATCGAATCACTTTTCTTGTTCAAATAGCTTTCAATATTGTAGATTACTACAAATTATCCTTTGTGAGCTAGTAGTAGTCTTGCATTTTTTTGCAATAAACTGATGGCTATCTCACATTAAAACATTTTCATCACAAATTATAATTGGCTCTTCTAAATGTCTGACTAGGTTATAACATTATTGACCACACACAGTTATAAAATTAATAGTTAGAAGTACAAAATTGTGCAAAGTAATGTTGCTGAGCTTACCTGCGATTTATTCATCACCAGATTACTTGAATATATCAAAGTCTCTGCTAAAAAAACATATACTCCCTGCTGTGGATTTCATACTCTTTTGCAATGATTTATTTGTCACCTTATTTGTGAAATACATTGGACGAAAATGCGCACAGTTACCTCACATAGTCTGGAAATAGACATGTTTTAGACAAAACAGAGTTTATTTTTTCTCTCAGCACTTTTAGGTCACATGCACATAATACACAAGAAGGTCGTACTGAAATGTAATTCCATTCCAGTACTAATCACAGCTGAAAGAAAGCTTCACTTCGCCCACACAGAATTCTCTGGTGCAGCAAGTATCTTCTTTTAAGCGTTTTTTAGTACAACATGTGTATCTCATCTCATGTAGTGCAAGGATCATGTTTTTTCGGTGTCTTTACAACACTAAAATTATTAAATAATTACACCTCATAGGCAACTCTTAAATGTTATACCCATACTAGTACTACAGGTCTGTTTTCTGTGAATGACTCCGTAGCCGGTGACTATCTAGTGTTGCAGTGCAGGAAACATTTGGCGCTAACAACTTCAAAGTGCTCCACAAACTGAGTAAAGTTTTTTAGGTGTCTGCACTGCACAGCAATACCCAAGCCATGTTACTTTCATTATGTAAAGCTGATCCTTTAGGTCCTACACTATAGCAGTGTAGTATTCAGTTTTGATACACTTCACAGCTTACAATGTACAATGCATACATTAGCGCCCAACTGACAATGTCAGCTGATTGAGAATTGTCAGTATTATGAACGTCTTGTAAGGATTTGGCAACATACCTCGCTCATTAAAACCAGTTTGTATCTGAAATAGGGCTGGGTCAAGCTCACAGGATATAGAATTCCGCGGTGGATTTATGAGTATTACTGGCCTGCGTGGCCCAGCGGCCCTATTCAACTGCCTCCAACTTCTTTGATCATTATATTGGGACATTTCCATTAGTACTGCGCACTTTCAAGCAAGAAGAATCTGATTCCTTTCTAAAAATATTTCAAAGTGAAAGAAAGGAAAAAGCATAAAGCCCCTCTCATTTAGAAAGCCACCGTTGTAGTTACTGTGCCAAAATGTGTTCTTCCATAAACTACATAAGCTGCCGATTTCATACCTGTTAAAAAATTCTCAAATTGTACATCATATGTAGAGGAGGGCAGGCTTCTCAGTGCTGCTGGAATCTGTCGGTCCCCCAGCAGGCTGGTTTTGGAACCCGACACCTCACCCTCCCTGCGCCATCTTAAACAAAGGTAGTTTGTCATTGAGAGGAATGCGATTGCGACTGACCTTAGCCTGAGGCCAAGCCCAACTCAACAGCTGTAACATGCCGACTTAGTAGGGTGACCACCTGGCATTGAGGCAAATTCTGGACAGGACTGTAAAAAATTCAGGACAAAGGGTCAAAATTCAGGACAAAAATTCAGGACAAAGGGTCAAAATTCAGGACAAAAATTCAAGAACAAACGTCAGTGTTACAGACATGCAAGAGAGGCCATGCCTCACTATGTTGTCAGTGCTTTTATTTACTCTTTTTTAACATTGCACTATTTATTCACTGTGGTCTTTTTGTGATTGCCTCCTGGTATGCTACATTCAGGTGTCACATTACGTCCTTGTTCAGTAGTAAAGTAATGCCCTTCAGTACTGCGGCAAGGCCATCACCCCTACCCAAATCTACCTGATCTTTCCTGAAGAGAAAGTAACAGCAACATTTTGATTATGTTTCTGAACATTTTAAAACCCCTGGCAAACAGTTTGGGAAACATTAAGGTAATTAACCTTATGCTAGTTTAAACAAATTGAACAAAAACATCTGGCTTACCCCAACCGCCTATGGACTTTCAACTTAACGAGGCAGGGCAGATGGTGTGGGCGACAGTCTCACACCTAATGTCAGGATGTGATGTACCCATAGCTTGTCTGTGGTCTCATAGCACTAGAGTGTATGTCCGGGACTCTACATTTATCTCAGAAATGGGAGCCCGGACTACCAATCAAAGATAATAAAAGAGGAGGATGAAATCGAGAGCAAACGGGAGATCCACGGCAAGTAATTCAAAGGGTTGTTGCCAAGAACTGGGTAAATAAGGAAGAGAAGTACAAGGTGGGACAATTCCTAAAATCAGACAAGATGGGTCCACTAAGACTATTCGAAGGTATTGGGAACCTGGGGAGTTGTCTCTGCACACAGGAGCGAAACAGAAGGGGCCCTGTCAAGTGGTTGAACAAGCAACACCCATCCACCTTGGCAAACTCTTCTGGTGCAATGGTCCGCTGTTAGTGCTTTTGAAGGGTGAGCAGGGGCCAGACCCCTTACAAGGTTGTGCAAGGCAATTGCCTGCTTTGTCCATGTCTTTATATGGTTTTGAAATTGAGCAAAAGCCAAACTAGAGATCTGGGTTATCCCTAAGTGTCAAGTACACATAGAATCTTCAAAATATTTGGGATGTAAATTGCACAAACACAATTTACAAATTTTAAAATTGAATTAGTGTTTCTTTGACGTATGGCACTGTTTTTGCCTTTATATACATTTAGATCTCAGATTGAACTGGGAACCAGTTACCTTTTGATACTAGGGTCCAGATGTACCAAAGGTTTGCGACTCGCAAACGGGCAGAATCGCAATTTGCGACAGTGCAAAATCGGAAATGGGATGCAAAAAGCCCATTTCCGACTCGCAAAAAGCGATGGGACCCGTTTGCGAGTCGCATCCGTTGCGACCCCATTTTGCGACCCGCAAATAGCAAGTCGCAATTTGCGAGTCGCAAACCTTATGCAATTGCAACTCGCAAATTGCGACTAGTCGCAAAAAGCCCAGTTTGCATGTCCCATTTACCACTAACTCAGAGCAGGTGGTAACCATTACCAAAGTATAAAAGGGGACCCAGAAGCCATCTGGGTTACTCAAGATGGCGGAGATATACCTGATAGCAGTGAGGAGGAGAGTCTACGCAGCCCAGCAGAGGAGGAGGAGGGGCCACAGACAGGAGAAGATATATAGAACCAGGCAGACTCTTTTTCAGCAAACTGAAGAGGAGATCTATGACAAATACCGCCTTAGCAGCGCAGCCATTCTAGAATTAATAGATTTACTCAAACCACAGCTAGAACACCAGACTCTGCGTGGCTGCGCCATTCCTACGCATGTGCAAGTACTATGCTCACTGCACCTCTTGGCCTCAGGGAGCTATCAGGGGGTCATTGCTGTGGCAGGTGGGGTATCCCAAAGTGCAGTGTCAAGGTTCCTCAGGGCCTTCCTAGATGCCTTAGTCACGCACATGTCTCACTTCTTATACTTACCAAGGAATAAGGCAGAAATGAACAGCACCAAGCTGGACTTTTACAGGATTGCCCACTTTCCCCATGTCATAGGGTGTGTAGATGGGACACACATTCAAATATGCCCCCCTGCAAATCTGGAACACATTTTCCGCAACAGAAAGTGTACCCACTCACTCAACATACAGGTTGTTTGTGATGCCCATTATGTCATCACGGACATCGTAGCTAAGTTTCCAGGCAGTACCCATGACTCATACATTTTTAGGCATAGTGGGATACATCAACGCCTGGAACGTGGGGAATTCGGAGACGGTTACCTCCTAGGTAGAGCCACAGACACTTGCAGACATACACACAGGTCACTGTGCACGACTATCTGGACTTCCTAACAGTGTACTTGTGTGCCCAACAGGTGACAGTGCCTATGCTCTCAGGCCTTGGATCATGACTCCGTTTTTAACACCCAGCACTGAATCAGAGAGGCAATACAACAGTGCGCATAAGAGGACCAGGAACCTGATGGAGCGCACCTTCGGACTCCTGAAGGCAAGATTCAGATGCCTCCACCGCAGTGGAGGCGCCCTCCAATACACCCCCATTACCGTATTCAAAATTGTGGTCGCATGCGCCATCCTCCACAACATAGCCACCCGACGTGGGGTACCTCTCACCCCTGCAGACCCAGATCCTGATGATGAAGAGCAAGAACAACCACATCGCCATCATGGGGATAGGAGTCTAGCTAATCAAGGCAGACTGAGACGGGAACACATTGCAACACAATATTTTGGACGGTACGTGTCAACTCCCACCATACTCACCTATTGACCAAAAACTCCATTTGTTAAGTGGAACAAAAATAACTGTTTTATTACTGTAATTAAGAAACTATATACAAGTCGAAATTGTCCATGGGCAGGAAAATGCCAACCAGTCATGTGGCACATTAACGCCATGTGCCACATTTAATGGTCCTGGGTGTTCTCTATGATCTTCTGCCCCTCCTGCCAGCCTGGCTGGTCCCTGCTGCGTCCGTGGTGCTCTGCCTACCACTCCTGAGCACCCTGCTGTCAGTGGCAGAGACACTGCTCACTGATGAGCCCTCCTCACTGTCTTGGGGTGTTTCCCCTGTGGCCCTCGACATTTCCCGTGTCTCCATAAGTTCGATGATGTGGGTGAGACGTCCCAGGCCCCTGGCAACATCCCCAGCAAAATGGCCTATCTCTACTTGCAGCCCAACTGTCCTCCTCGACAGGCCTGTTGTATTCATGGCGAGCCTGCCGATCGATGTGGCCATCCTGTCCAGTCTGTGCATTATCTGCCGATCTCTGCGCCGCCCAGCCTCTGCCTGGGCCAGCAGTCCTCCCGCCAGTTCCCTAATGGCAAGGGCAAGGTCCCCAGTGTTCTGGCACATCATGTCCATGCGTCTGTTGAGGTGCTGCATGCTTGCATGGTTGTTTCGCACAAAGCGGTGCAGCACACCACTAATCCTGCCCAAAATTCTGTTCTGCAGGCGCTGACCACGCAGCAGATGTGCCTCACTGGTGGTTGGAGGAAGTATCCCGGATGCAGACTGCAGCCCAGATGGTCTTGACCTGCGTTCGCCTGCGCAGCGGTGGCTGCCCTGTGCTCCCACCTGTGTCCTCCCTGCCTGTTGCTGGGGCAGCTTCTTGCGTGATTGTTGCAGCAGGTGTGGCTACTGCAGGGATGCTGCTGACCGTGCAGTTGGGGGTGCTGGCGGGTCCTGGGGTGTCCTCCTGGGCCTGGGTGCTTGGGGTGTTGGGGGTGTCTTGCTGGAGACCTGTGGGACATGGGGAACAGACTGTCAGTGTCTACTATCTATTGCACACATCCTAATAAACATTTGCCTATGAACTGCCTATTTGACTACATTTCCCATAATGCATCATTCTGGCAATTTCTACCCTGAAATGGAGCTATTTTGGTTGTGCATGCACCTGTGTACATGGTGGGTGGGGGTATGGCATTGATAGGGGTACAGGCTTATCACATGGTACTCACCGGTTGATGTGCTGGGCTCTGAGGTGTCCAGGTCCCCAAATCCACACACTGCCTCCTGCTCCAATGTTTCTTCCACCCTTTCTTCCAGGGGTGTGGGTGGTGGCACAGATGATGGTCCCCCTCCTGTGCCTCTAATCTCCCAGACCCTTTCAGCCACCCTCTCCTTGGTCCGGGAGCGGAGGTCATACCACCTCTTCTTAATGTCCTCGATTGTCCTGTGGCTCACACCCAGGGAATTGATTTTATCCTGAATGTCCTGCCAGAGTTGTTTTTTTGTGGCCTCAGGAACATTGAGGGCTGCTCTCCCAAAAAGCTCATCATGGTGCTGACAGCATTCCTCTGTCAGCACCTCCAGCTCCCTCTCAGAAAATTTGAGCTTCCTCTTTCTTGGGGTTCCCTCCATGGCAGCTGCTGTTTGTTCTGTGTGAAGACTGGCAGTTATAAAAGGGTGTGGTCCTCCCTCCTCCCAGGTGTATTTGTAAACTTCCTGGCTGTGATGTCATCATCATGTGCCAGGAAGTGTTTCCAGAGTGTTCTGGTGTGCTTTCTGGAGTGTTCTGCTGCACCTGCAAGCAATTTTCAAGGTAATCGCAATTTGCGACACCTACTCGCTAATTGCGAGTTCGTTTTTTGCACACTCGCAAAAAGCGACCTCGCAATCTGCGGACTCGCACACTGCGTTGCGAGTCCGGCTGCGAGTCGCAATATCGGATCGTTTTTTTTTCTGGCATTACATATTGCGACTCGCATTTTGCGAGTCGCATCAACTCACAAAATGCGAGTCGCAATTTTTATTTTTGCTACATCTGGCCCCTAATGATTAATATCTACCATTCTTACACTGATTTCCAGGAAGAAAATCTCGGCAGAGCGAACAGTCCCTCCAAGCCCAGTTTGCTTTTTGGTCTTCTCTTCTGCTTTCTGTAGAGGCCATGTGGCACTAGTGAAGATGGTGTGCTACCCCAATGATAGTATTATTTTGCAAACCTTCCTCTGCTCGTCCTTCATTCCTTCTTCAGACAGGCCACACATCTGATTTGGTCACTGCAGCGCCATCAGGAGCTCTTTCCACTCTAAAGCTAACTGTGACTGCGGGTGGATAAGGTCTTCTGGACTTAGAATGCTATTATTCAGCTGCACAGGTCCAATGGGTGGCTCGCTGGTTTTCTGCCCACCTCCCTGTATGAGATGGGGTTTACCAGTAAAGACTTTTAAGAAAGGCTTAATGCACTGCTCATTGTTTCCTACTGACCATTCTACGGATCACCATTCAGGGTTATCATGCACAGCTTTCTCTTGCCTTGCCAGAACCTGTACACCACTGCACTGACACTCTACTCTGCAACTCTGCACTCTACACCACTCTACTCTATACCACTGCACTCTAGGCACTATACTCTACTTTACACCACTCTACAATACTCCACTCTGCACCACTCTACACCACTGCACTCTATGCCACATGAGTCTACTCTGCACTCTGACACTGCACCACTCTGCATTACTGCACTCTCTGCTACTCTAATGTATGCCACACTACTCCACTGCACTCTATGTAACTCTACCCCATGCCACTCTATGCCACTGCACTCTGCGCCAATGCACTCTAAACAACTGCACTGTACGCCACTGCCCTCTACGCTGTACCACTGTACTCTACGCCACTGCTCTCTGTGCCACTCTACTCCACATCACTGCACTGACACTACTCTGCAGCGTTCCACTCTCCACCACTGTACTATATACCAATGTACTATGTACTACTGCATTCTATGCCACTGCACTCTATGCCACTCTACTCTGCATCACTCCACTCTACAGCACTTTGCTCTACTCTGCACCACTCTACACTACGCCACTGCACTCCCTGCAACATCAGTCTACTCTGCAATCTATGCCACTGCACCACTCTACACTACTGCTCTCTCTGCTACTCCATTGTATGCCACTCTACTCCACTGTACTCTATGCCACTCTACTCTGTCCCACGCCACTACATGCCACTGCACTCTAAACCAGTGCACTCTACGCTAACGCACTCTAAACAACTGCACTGTACCCCACTGCACTGTACTTTGCACCACTGGGCTCTACACCACTGCTCCTATGCCACTCTACTCCAGTCCACACAACTATGCTACTAACTTTAAGCCATGCTGAACAGCAGCTACTCTGGTGTACAACATTGCTAATGGCTAAAACACATTAGCAAAGCCAAGAACTCTTTCGTAGATGAGACCTATTGGCTTTGCTAATGTCTGTTAGTACTATGAGGTACCGAGGTACCTGAAAGAACTGTGAAAAATACAATTACATCATAATAAAGGCTGCTACAAAATGCGCACATACATTTCAGTTAAATAAAAAAAAAGTGCTTCTCAAATACAGATTTGAATAATCTACAGTTTATACCTAGTACTAATTTTTTTTATAACACTCCATTAAAACCACACAACCACAGCTCACTTTGGAACACCATTACAATACCTCTCTAAAAGAAATAACTGTGCCACCAGAAAACTTCAAGTGACTCCTTTTAGTAAAGTCAATGCAGGTTTTCAAGCCCCTTTGTATTTGCAAATTTACCAGTTGGGCACATTTGCATGTCTTTAGGGAAGGAGACCCCCTGGCAAGAAGGTCTGATTCTTATCTGTCTGCCCCTCCCTCAGAGCACAGGAGACTCCCTGCCTTCCAGTCCAGCTGGGGAGACTGATCTGCCTGTAATTTCGCCCTGCCTCCGTTGTCCTTTAGGTGAAAGGCTAAAATTACGGACAAATGCTGTCCGTGAAGACTTTCATCACGGACAACAGACGGCAGGGCGAAATTACGGACAGTTCGTGAAATTTACGGACGGGTGGTCACCCTACGACTTAGTCAGAGGCTGGGGCAACACCTGTCAGTCAACACTTACAAATTCAGGCAACATACTGGGATTTGCTGAAATGCTGCTAAACCTCTAATCATAGTTTACCTTCACATCAGTGGTTCTTCCCCACCTACCAGATCACACCCAGTGTGTATTGAACTGGGGGGTCAGTTGCTGTGCAACCCACAAGTGCTGAAAATACAGACCACCGAGTAAATAGTAGCTTTCCTCCACTATTTACTTGGTGGCTATGTAAGTGGTAAAACTATTTAGGATTAGCTCTCAGCCTTGGATATAGCAGAAAAACATTATTTACTCAGATGCTGGCTAAATAAAAGAGTTTCTACACAGTTTGTCAGTTGTACAAATAGCAGAAAGAACTTCACTATTTACCCAGCTCCTGGCTAAGTAAATGAGGTTCTGCACTGTTTGGCCAGCAACCATGCAAAATAGCAGGCAGCAGAAAAACTTCACTATTTATTTGGCTGCTGGATCAATAGTAGAGATTATGTACTGTGCAAATACCAAGGAATACTTCACTATTTTCCTGGCCACTGTCTAAATACCTGAGATTTTGTACTATTTGACTAGCAGTGAAGCAAACAGCAAATAAACTTTACTCTTTGCTTGACTTCTAGCAAAAAAGCAGACATTATTTACAATTTGCCAGAAGCCATGCAAGTAGTAAATTAGCATAATTGTTTTCCTGGCTGCTGGTTAAATAGCAGAAACACCATCTCACTGGTTGTTAGAAATGGGGTCTTTGGTGGCAGTCAGAATACCCCGTGCCCTTTGGTTGGCAGTCAGGTTACCCCCTGCCCAAGCAAGGACCCTCACCTGAGTCAGGGTAAGTCACACACAATCCAAATTATCCTGTGTCCACCCTCTGGTAGCTTGGCACTGAGCAGTCAGGCTTAACTTAGAAAGCAGTGTGTAAAGTATTTGTGCAATAATTCATGCAATAACAAAGTATAGCACCAAAAAAATACACCACACACTGTTTAGAAAAATATATCATATTTATCTGGTAAGATGCAGGTCAAAACAATCAAGATTCAAAAGTATACGTTGTAATATCACAGTAAAAATGATATAACGTGTCTTTAGTCTCTTAAAAGCAACAAATGTCTATTGCAAGCACAAAGTACCTGGTTTTGCGTTCAAATTCTCTGCAAGGGCCCGCAGAGAAGGAGATGCGTGGAAAACTGGGATGTGTGCGTCGATTTTTCCGGTGCACACAGGCAATGGGTAGTCGAATTTTCACGCAGGGCAGGATAAACATCGATTTCCGATGCATAGACTGGTATCCTCTTCGGGTTGCGGGGTTTTCGGATGCCCCCGGGATGATGCATTGAAATCCGGCGCATGAAGTCACAGGGGCTGCGGCAATCCGGTGGGTGTTGCGTGGAAATTTATACCGCACGGCAGGTGCTGCGTCAATTCCTCTCAGGAAGTCGGGCTGTGTCGTTCTAGCTCGGCTTTGCATCGATCCAGTGGGCCGTGTGTCGAATTTCCAGTCGCTATGCTGACGCTGCATTGATCTTCTCCTTGCAAAGTTGGGCTGCGTCGTTCTGGTTCAGCGTGCAGTGATTTTCTAACCACGATCCAAGCTGTGCATCATTTCTTGCAGGCGTTGCGTTGATTTTTGCCGCACAGGGAGTTCTTCTTCCGCCAAGATCTGACCACCGGGCTGCCGCCAATGTGGCCACACCCCCGCCGCGGTCATTATGAGATCCCCGCTGGGCCGGCGGGCGGAAACCTGGCTTCCGCCCGCCGGCCCAGCGGGGATCTCGGCCGCAACATAGGAGCTGTCTCCAAATGGAGCCGGCGGTGTTGCGGCCGTGCGACGGGTGCAGTTGCACCCGTTGCGCTTTTCACTGTCTGCACAGCAGACAGTGAAAAGCTGCATGGGGCCCTGTCAGGGGGACCCTGCACTGCCCATGCCAATGGCCAGGGGCCCCGCGACTCCCCGTACCGCCAGCCTTTTCCTGGCAGTTCAAACCACCAGGAAATGGCTGGCGGTAGGGGGACTCATAATCCCCTGGGCAGCGCTGCTAGCAGCGCTGCCCTGGCGGATTACTACCGCCGGGGCCATTGTGGCCGGAAACCGCCGGCCCCGGCGGTGCGACCGTGGCACTTCCGCCACGGTCTTAATGACCAGGGAAGCACCGACAGCCTGTTGGCAGTGCTTCCGTCATTTCAGCCCTGGCGGTCTTGTACCGCCAGGGTTGTAATGACCCACTACGTCTTTTTGGTCCTGAGACTTTAGGGAACAGGAGGCAAGCTCTATCCAAGCCCTTGGAGAGCACTTCTTCAGCACAGCCAGAGAGCAGCAAGGCAGCAGGGCAACAGCAAGGCAGCAGTCCTTCTCAGAAAGCAGCCAGGTGAGTCCTTTGGCCAGCCAGGCAGTTCTTCTTGGCAAGTTCTGGTTCAGGTTCTTCTCCAGGAAGTGTCTGTGAGGTAGAAGTGTCTACCTCAGATGTGTCTGAGTTGGTAGGGTCAGAGACCATGCTTAAATACCCAAATGTGCCTTTGAAGTGGGGGAGACTTCAAAGAGTGACAAAGGAGTTCACAAGGTCCCCTTTCAGTTCCATCCTGTCTGCAAGGGTCCCAGTAGAGGGTTTTGCTATCCTTTGTGTGAGGGCAGGCTATTGCCCTTTGACATGTAAGTGTCATGCCCTCCACCCTCCCAGCCCAGGAAGACCCATTCAATATGCAGATGTATGCAAGTGTGACTGAGTATCCTGTATTTGGGTTGTCTGAGTGAATGTATAAGGGAGCTGTCAACTAAACCTAACCAGATGTGGATTGTAAGGCACAGAAGGATTTAAGTGTAGAGAAATGCTCACTCTCTAAAAGTAGCATTTCTAAAATAGTAATATAAAATCCAACTTCACCATTAAGCAGGATTTTGTATCACCATTCTGGCCATACTAAATATGACCTGGTTACTCCTTCCAGATCAGGATCTACCACTCAAACCGTATTTGAGGGTAGCCCTAATACTATCCTAAGAAAGGAGCAGGCCTCACAGTAGTGTAAGATCAAATTTAGGAGTTTTACACTACCACAACATATAGAACACACATGTTCATGTCCTGCCTTTTGCCTACATAGCACCCAGCCCTATGGACTACCTAGGGCCTACCTTAGGGTTGACGTATATGTAGAAAAAGGGGAGTTTAAGGTTTGGCAATTACTTTTAAATGGCATGTCGAAGTGGCAGTGAAACTGCACACACAGGTACTGCAGAGGCAGGTCTGAGACATGGTAAGGGGGCTACTTATGTGGGTGACACAACCAGTACTGCAACCCACTAGTAGCATTTAATTTACAGGGACTGGACACATGTAGCGCACTTGAATAGGGACTCGCATATAAATTAAAGAAGCCAATTGGGTATGGGCCAATATCACCATGTTTTAAGGAGAGAGCATATGCTGTTTAGCACTGATTAGCAGTGGAAAAGTGTGCAAAGTGCTAAAGCCAGCAAACATTAGGTCAGAAAAAGAGAAGGAGGAAGGCAAAAGGTTTGGGGGTGACCCTGCAGAAAGGCCATTTCCAATACTGAAAGCACGGCGAATAGAATTTTTTAAAATATTTATCTGGCTGCTGGCGACATAGTAGAAATTATGTTCTGTATGGCCGGTTTCCTTGAAAATTGAAAAGAAACATCATTATTCACCCAGTGGCTTTCTATGTAGCAGACACTGTGAACAACTTGGCCAATAGCTGTGCAAACAGCAGAGGAACTTCACTATGTATCTGGATGATGTCTACACAGCCTAAAGTTTGTGTTATTATGCATTATGCTGATTTCAAGAAGTACTTAACATGAGGTCGAACTGCAAACAAGGAGTGAATATGATTGGCATCCATATCCTTAGGAATGATAGGGTGTTAATGTATTATTTTATTATATGCAAACATACTTTTTGCAAATGAAATAGAACTTCACAAACTAACCTACCTACTATTAGGTTGGTTCATATAATACCAAATTGCAGGGGGGATGCAGAATGACTTGCCTAATTAATGTTCATTATGCAGGTGCCACCTTGCAACCCACTGTGACAGCCCAGCACCATTCATATACATTCTAGAATTTTTATTTGTAAAGAAGCCCTTCTGGGAAATGTCTGGAATCCACAAATGTCCTATCTCCCAGTATTGCCCCACTTATGCCGATAAATACTCTGCCCCACTTATGAGGCCGGGCCTAGTGCCAGTGACAGGAACTGATCCAACCGAGGTCAATAGGAGTTTTCACTCACGGATACCCACTGTCCTTGGTTTAATACGATCCTGTTGTGGCGCTAGGCCTAGTCACAGAAATAGGTTTCCCTACGTGCTGGCTGAACTCAGGTCTGAAATCTAGAGCTAGCCACATCAGAAAAAGAGGGTCAGTTTTGGTGGAAGAAAGCGCTGCGTCGATGTTGCAGTTTTGGCCATTTCCTGTTGCAGGCACTAGGTCTACTCACACAAGTGAGGCACCATTTTTATTAGAAGACGTGGAGGAATGACAAGTAAAAGGAAGTTTGTGGTAGCCAGCAGATTCCAGAACTGTCCATCACAGAAATTTGAGGAAAATGTATTTTTTAATTAAAAGTTTGAGGTTTATGAGGGACTCTGGGCAAAAAAAGTGGTGAGATTGGTTTTATCAATAAAGGTGGGGCAATGCTGGGTGGCAGGAATTTTGTGTATTCCTGCTGATTCGGGTAGTGTTAACAGAAATGTAAGAAAAATATGTGATTTTAGGCAAAGTTTGATGTTGGCCAGGATTCTCAAGGAGCCAGTTGACCTAGGGTCCAAAATCTAGAGCACTCCAGATTGAAAAAAGAGGGTCTGTTTTGGGTGGAAAAATGTGATCCATCCATGTTTGGTTTTGGACCGTTTCCTGTCGCGGGCACTAGGCATACCCACACAAGTGAGGTACCATTTCTATTGGGAGACTTGTGGGAGCATAGAATAGTACAATATTTGTTATTACCAACTGGACTTTGTTGCATTTGTGCTTATAAATGCAAACCCAGTGTATAAGAAAAATGACATTTTGAAAAATACCCTCTAATTCATACACTAGTACAGGCACCAACAAATTCAGAGATGTAGAAATAACCACTGCTCCTAAACTCTATATCTTGTGCTCATTTCAAAAATACCAAAGTTTCCTTGATATCCATTTTTTACTCTGCCTATTTCGCTAAAAGAATTGGTCAATACTTGGCACTCAATGAAAAACCATTATACAGTGCAACTCAGTTGTCTGCTCTGGCTACCTTGGCTTCTTGGAGAACCAATGAACTATATATATCCCCGCAACTAGAAGGGTCCATTGGATGTAATGGTATTTTGCTTTTGTCAATCTGCCATTGTGACAAAAAGTTATAGATAAAAATGTTGTCACAAATGCCCATTTTTTCCTACTGGTTAATATTTCTTTGTTTTCAACAGTTATTTCCCTTGGGAACACTTTGAGGGATCTTCACATATGGCCCCTTGCTGCATGTGGAATTTTGTCTACTTTTCTGAAATCTATAGCTTTTTTTGATCACTCATGGTTTTCATGCTGGTTTCTACCACAAACCGGAAGTAGGGTAAGAGTACAAAAATAGGGAAAACAGGCTTCCTCTTAGAAAAATCCTACAACTGTGGAAAAAAACTAGTTATTTTGATTCAGCTCTACATTTTCCTCGAAGCTGGGAAGATGGTGACTTTAGTACAATAAACCTTTCGTCGATGCCATTTTTAGGTGAAAAAAAAAACCCACTTTTATTAGGAGTACCTTTCCCTATTTGTTTTTAAAACTAAAAGCGTTGCAACATTTTGCCTATTTTCTCAGGCCCCTCTAGGATAATTCACAAACCCCAGGCACCTTTAGAAGCCCCAGAATGTTGAAAAATAGGGACACAAATTAGGCATAGATAGCTTACACAAACTACCCCAAATAGCTAAAAAAGGGCTCAGAACTGGGGGAAAAAACCTAGCAGCGAAAGGGTTAACATTCCTGGTACTTGTAGACATGCTGTTATAGCACATTTACTGACACAGGGACTCCCTCTGCTGAGGCACACAAAGCTTACAAATATGAAGTATTTTATTCCTGCGTTAATTTTCCTGCAGTTGATGCCATCTTACAGACATTTCATAAGTACACTTCAGCCTCATTTACAGGTCATGGGACCCCTTCCCCTTTGTGAATGGAAACACAAATATTTTTTCAGAGCAGGCAGTGGTCCAATGGACCACTGCCTGCTCTGAAAAAAACCGAAACTAAAGGTTTTGGTATTTTTTTCCAAGTGCAGCTCGTTTTCCTTTAAGCAAAACGGGCTGCAGATGGAAAAAAAAACTGCTTTATTAAAAAGCAGTCACGGACATGGTGGTCTGCTGTCTCCAGCAGGCCACCATCCCCGTGAGTGCCCATACTCACAATGGGGTCGCAAACTGCGACCCACCTCATTAATATTAATGAGGTGGGTCTTTGCGACCCCATTGCGAGTTGCAGAAGGTGTCTGAGACACCTTTCTGCATAGCAAATTGCAACTTGCAATTTGCGAGTCGCACGGACTCGCAAATTGCAAGTCGCAATTAGCTTCTTTCCTACATCTGGCCCTTGGTCTCCTCAGCAACAATGGGGCAATCTGGCTAGTCCTATCTGGCGATGCACTGTACCCAAATATAGTACCTTTAAATGCTGGATACAGCTGTATTGTGCACACAGGCCCAGTTAAACTATATAGACATTTAACATAATATGTTATGGGTACAATAACAACTGCCCCAGCCAGGGCTGTTAAAGCTGTGAAGCCACAGTTAACTGTGCCTGCAATTAGTCCTGTTACTTATGGGTAAGGTTCTAAACAGACCTGAGGGTTTGATTGCACACAAAAAAATCAAGCCAGCTTGAATGAATACTTCCCAGTACAGAACCCCAAGATAAACATTCTCACAATGTGCCTACAACTTGGTATGGTATTCCCCATAGAAGATTGTGCCATTTGCGGCACAGTTTTTGCAGCTATATATACCATTTCACACAATACACTGTCTATTGTTGTTTTGCCTGAAGTGCTAAAAGAGATTCAAAATAAATACAGTGCTGCCTCTGCCCTGGATTTCGTGATCAAAAATAATTGGCAATTTTGCCACAGTTTTCATAATTATTTTAACCGGTTCAGTGCTAGGGATGTAATGGTTACGTCCCACGGCAAGGTTCTCCAGTGCCGAGGAAGTAACCATTATGTTACTCCGTGGGCTCCCCCCTCACTCCCCCCATGGCAGGGCTGGAAGGGGAATCACTTCCCCTTCCACCCCGACCCCCCCAGGGATGTCTGATAACGTTAGAACGCGATCGCGCGCTGACCTCATCAGAGGCCACCTTCCATTGAGCTGGAAGCTGAGCTTTCAGCGCGATCGGAAGAGAAATGCTTTGCATTCATGTGATGGGGGCCTGAGAGGCTTCAGAGGGAAGGAAAGGAATGTCCTTCCCTTTGAAGTCTCTCAGAACATTTCAGCAGACGGACCGTGAAGCGATCTGGCTGCTTAACTGCCCACTAGACACCAGGGATTATTTATAAAAAGAAAATTGGCATAAGGGGAGCGACCCCTGGCGTAAGGGTCGCTCCCCAGGAGGGCAATTATTTTCAAGGCTGATCTGCCCCCCGGGGGGCAGAAACCTCAAAGCTACAGGGATATTTTTTTTTCTTTTTTTTTCCTTCGTTTTTTTAGAGGTGGGGAGCAAATTTATTTTAGGCCATTTCTGCTACCCTTGGGGACAAATCAGACTATTTTTATTAGGACAATCTGCCCCCATGGGGGGCAGAAACCACTAGACACCAGGGAATTTTGTTTTTTTCATACTTGGGGGACAAAATATTTTTAGGCCTTCTCTGCCCCTCCTGAGGGCAGAAACCCCTACACACGGGGATATATATTTGATTATGTTTACTTTTGTTTTTTATATATGGGGAGCGACCCCTTAGGCAAGGGTTGCTCTCCTGGCGGGCAAATTGTATTTAGACCATTCAGCCACCCTTGGGGGCAGATCTGCCTATTTTTGATAAGCCAATCTGCCCCCAAGGGGGGCAGAAACCACAAGGCACCAGGGATTTTTAATTTTTTATATCAATTTCATGAAAGGGGCGTGAGCCCTTAGGCAAGGGTTATTCCCCTGGGGAGCAAATTTATTTTGGGCCCTTTCTGACCCCTTGGGGGCACATCGGCCCATTTTTATTGGCAGAAACCACTAGACACTAGTGATTTTTTTTTGCACCAATTTCACGAAAGGGGAGTGACCCCATAGGCAAGGGGAGCGACCCTTTAAGCAAAAGTCGCTCCCCAGGGGGTAATTTATTTTAGGCTATTTCTGCTCCCCTTGGGGCAGAAACCACTTAGGCACCAGGGATTGGTGTGTGTGTATGTGTGTGTTTTGTTTGGGGGGGGGGCAGCCCCTTGGGCAATGGTCTCTCCCCATGGGGGCACATTACTGTTGGCCATATCTGCCCCCCCAAGAGGGGCAGAAAGCCCACCAGAGACCAGGGAAGATTTGTTTTTCAAAATAAGAGGGTGAGAGTATGGCCATACCACCACCCCAAATAAATGGGGCCAAAGTTGTTCTGCCCACCAGTGGGCAGATGGGGAATTACCTCCGATCCACACCCCGGGGGGGCAGAAAGTCTAATAGATGCCAGGGGATTAAAAAAAAAACAATTGTGGGGTGGTGGCTACCAACTAGTATGGTCTTGGTTATGCCCCCACCCCAACTTTAGAGGGATAACAATCTTTCAGCTCTCCTCCTGCACACTAAAACATCTTCCCATGGCAAGTAAGAGGATATTTGATTATTTGGGGTTTTAGTTTTACATTTGGGCCATGAGAGCTAACTCTCAAAATCGTCGCACTTGGAATGGTGAGGGCTGCACTTTATGGACTTTGGGACACTGCCATGTAGAAAAATCTACAAGATCTAGACACATCTGAAAACTAAACATCTGGGTAATTCCAGGGTGGTGTGCTTTACATGCACCCTGCACCATTTTCTTACCCACAATGCCCTGCAAACCTCCAACTTTGCAGGAATTCACACATTTTTACCACATTTTTGTGATGGAACCTTCCGGAATCTGCAGAAATCCACAAAATTCATATCACCCAGCATTGTCTCATCGATACCGATAAAAATTCTGCTGCATTTGTCAGCCTAAAAATTTTTTTTTTCAAACTGCCCTTTTGGACCCGCTTTGGTTCCCCCTCAATGACGACATGTTTTTGGCTCTTCCATGTCACAGGCACTTGGCCCACCTACACAAGTGAGGTATCATTTTTACCGGGAGACTGAGGGGAATGTTGGGTGGTAGGAACTCTGTCCCTGTGCAGTGGTCCCATTCAGAAATGGGGGAAAAATATGATTTGTATTAGCTAAATTTGAGGTTTGCTGAGGATTCTGGGTAAGAAAACATTGGGGGATCCATGCAAGTCACACCTCCCTGGACTCCCTCCAGTGTCTAGTTTTTAGAAATGTCTGGGTTTGGTAGGTTTCCCTAGATGGCTGTGGGCCCAAGACCAAAAACGCAGGTGCCCCCCGCAAAAACAGGTAGTTTTGTATTTGATCATTTTGATTTGTCCAGATAGTGTTTAGGGGCATTTCCTTTCACGGGCAGTAGGCCTACCCACACAAGTCAGGTACCATTTTTATCGGGAGACTTGAAGGAACACTGGGTGGAAGGAGATTTGTGGCTCCTCTCAGATTCCAGAACTTTCTGTCACCGAAATGTGAAGGAAAAGTGTTTTTTTGGCCACATTTTCTGGGTAACAGAACCTGTTGAGGGCCCCACAGGTCACCCCATCTTGGATTCCCCTAGGTGTCGAGTTTAAAAAAATTTGCAGGTTTGGTAAGTTTCCCTAGGTGCCGGCTGAGCTAGAGGCCAAAGTCCACAGCTAGGCACTTTGCAAAAAACAGGTCTGTTTTCTTTGGGAAAATGTGATGTGTCCACGTTGTGTTTTGGGGCCTTTCCCATTCGCGGGCGCTAGGCCTACCCACACAAGTGAGGTACCAATCTTATTGGGAGACTTGGGGGCACGCTGGGTGGAAGGGAATTTGCGGCTCCTCTCAGATTCCCGAACTTTCTGTCACCGAAATATGAGGAAAAAGTGTTTTTTTTTGCCAAATTTTGAGGTTTGCAATGGATTCTGGGTAAGAGAACCTGAGGAGAACCCCACAAGCTACCCCATCTTGGATTGCCCGAGGTGTCTAGTTTTCAATAATGTGCAGGTTTGGTAGGTTTCCCTAGGTGCCGGCTGAGCAAAAGGCCAAAAGCCACAGCTAGACACTTTGCAAAAAACAGCTCTGTTTTCTTTGGGAAAATGTGATGTGTCCACCATTTTGTGTTTTGGGGCATTTTCTGTCACCGGCGCTAGGCCCACCCACACAAGTGAGGTACCATTTTTATCTGTAGACTTGGGGGAACGCTGGGTGGAAGGATATCTTTGGCTCCTCTCTGATTCCAGAATTTTCTGTCACTGAAATGTGAAGAAAAAGGGTTTTTGTGCCCTAAATTTTGAGGTTTGCAAAGGATTCTGGGTAACAGAACCTGGTAAGAGCCCCACAGTCACCCCATCTTGGATTCCCCTAGGTGTCTAGTTTTTAAAAATGTGCAAGTTTGGTAGGTTTCCATAGGTGTCGGCTCAGCTAGAGGCCAAAATCCACAGGTAGGCACTTTGCAAAAAACACGTCAGATTTCAATGTAAAAATGTGATGTGTCCATGTTGCATTTCCTGTTGCGAGCATTAGGCCTACCCACGCAAGTGAGGTATAATTTTTATCGGGAGACTTGGGGGAACACAGAATAGCAAAACAAGTGTTATTGCCCCTTGTTTTCCTCTAAATTTTTTCCTTCCAAATGTAAGACAGTGCATAAAAAAGTAGTCTTTTTGAGAAATGCCTTCTAATTCACATGCTAGTGGGGGTACCCCGGAATTCAGAGATGTGCAAATAACCACTACTTCTCAACATCTTATCTTGTGCCCATTTTGGAAATACAAAGGTTTTCTTGATACCTATTTTTCACTCTTTATATTTCAGCAAATGAGTTGCTGTATGCCAGGTGCAGAATGAAAAATCATTGCAAGGTTCAGCTCATTTATTGGCTCTGAGTACCTAGAGTTCTTGATGAACCTACAAGCCCTATAAATCACTGCAACTAGAAGAGTCCAGCAGACGTAACAGTATATTGCTTTCAAAAATCTGACATCGCAGGAAAAAGTTACAGAGTAAAACGTTGAGAAAAATGGCTGGTTTTTTAACCTCCATTTCAATATTTTTTATTTCAGCTCTTATTTTCTGTAGGAAACCCTTGTATGATCTACACAAATTACCCCTTGCTGAATTTAGAATTTTGTCTACTTTTTAGAAATGTTTAGCTTACTTGGATCCAGCATTAGTAAATATGGTGTCTGTCCCAGTAAAATGCCAAAAGTGTGTTGAAAAATTTGGTTTTCTGTTTCAGTTCAAGTTCCTGAAAGCTGGGAAGATGGTGATTTTAGCACCGTAAACCCTTTGTTGATGCCATTTTCAGGAAAAAAACAATAAGCCTTCATCTGCAGCCCTTTTTTCCCATTTTTTTTAAAAAGAATATTTTGCTGTATTTTGGCTAATTTCTGGTTCTCCTTCAGGGGAACCCACAAACTCTTGGTATCCCTGGAATCCCTAGGATGTATGGAAAGAAGGATGCAAATTTGTTGTGGATAACTTATGTGGACAAAAAGTTACGAGGGCCTAGGCGCGAACTTCCCCAAATAGCCAAAAAAAGGCTCAGCACAGGAGGGGAAGAGGCCTGGCAGCTAAGGGGTTAGGTAATATCAAAGGGGAGGCAGCAACTCGGGCAGTGAGCCAGTGCCTTGCGCAGGGTACCCTCATGGACCAGGAGCACAAATTACCAAAAATTATGCTGAATCCCATACATCTATAGGTCCAGACAATTCGAGAGCCAGGCCTCACAGGCTGCAGCTTAAGGTAAATATAAACCAACTAATACCAAGCAGGGTCCTGACTCTTCTAAAAACACTGGAATAAAACAAAAAGTAAGGCTAACGCAAAAACACTGGATGGATCTTCTTAACTAAAGACATCTGAAAAGTATCATCATGTATAACTATGATACACTAAAACAACCTGATGTGTCAGTACACAGATAGACATTCTTCTCGTTCTATTAAGGACTCACTAGGGAAACACTCTGCGAGAGGAAAACAAACAGCAACCATGAAGAGCATGTTAAACCAAAAACTGACTCACAACGCTTATCTGGCATCATCATAAAAAAGAGGGGAAATTTCCACAACAAAACCCCCAGTTTTGAAAGAAGTCATTGGCAGGTATTTCTGCTAAATATGCCGCACATCTTGAAAAGCTTCTTCAGAACAAGGCATGGCCATTGATACTGCTAAACAGCAAAGCACAAGTGTGGCATTTGCCACCACGCATCCTACTATCAGGAGCAAAAGGCTGCTGAAATGAGCTGGAGCCAGAAAGAGCACGATGTAATCTCTGCAAGACGTGTGCTGGCAGCCCTGCCCCACTTGGGCCTCATAGTTCGGCTTTTGAGGCGATTTAGCATACGCTCTGGAGCCAACACCTGTCAGCAATTAGAAAAGTGCTTCTGGGTGGTGTTTTCATTTTGGCAAGGATTTTTTATGGCTTTTAGGTAGTTTCAATTTATGACAAATCTGAATGTTGCATTTTTCACATTTTGGGAAAAGTGCTTGAGGACTGTTATTTATTCCACCAAAATATACTTTGGCATCTGGAATCCACTTACCTTATTTTTTCTTATGAAGGTGTTCATCCACTCTTCATCCCAGGAGGTGGTAAGTGTTTGTGGCCCAGAAAGAAAATATAAAAATAAGAAATTTTTAAAAGCAAACCTTTCTACAGATCTGGTAAGATGTATGATGTGACAGTATATATATCTTATATCTATATATATATATATATCTATGCATATTACTTCATGATATACTAAAGGACTCTCATGAAAGGTATGTTTAAGAAAGACTGGAGTGATAAAAGATGTATTATACATTTAGTGTTAATTAATTCTATGATCCTCCTCTAATAGGGAGTCTCATGTTAATGACATTGATTCCAGTGGAAGGCATTCTTTTTCAAGCAGGGATTAAGGGAAACGTAGGGTAAGGTTTTTTTGAAGCATAGAGATGCTAATCTGTTATAATTAGTAGTTCTGGGAGGTGGAAACAGCATTACCAACATACCTTTGTTTTCCCACCTAGAGAACAGAGACCATCTATATAAACCCGAAGGAAAGAGAAGTTACAGGAAGCTCAGTCTAGAAGAATTTGTTGTGATCTCATCTCTCTATTGCCATTCATTTTTCCCCCGGGGGTCTCTAGTGGTAACTGAGAAAGATATACATAGTCTCTTGGCTTGGGGCTTTGGGGCGACGTGGGAACACACACTTCTGAAGATGCATCTCACCTCCACAGGTTTCTCCCAGCCTGCTGACGGTAAGGTGAGTTCAAACATGGCAGAATTACTGTCCCCTAAAGCAGGATAGCAATCCTGTCTGGGCTAGATGGAGACTCAGAACCCAACCTTGTCAGATGTACTTGTAGTACTAGTAGCATTAGAAAATGAGACTAAGAATTGGAGGCAGGCAGTGCAGCAATCCCAGAATGAAACCCAAAAGTTGACTCAACAACTAAATGATATCCAAGGATGTCTGGGCAATCCCAGTGCATGACATAGGACAATGCTCTTGGAGAAAGACACAAGAAAACAGTTATTTAAACGCCCAACGTTTGCGTATTCAGAGTCACAGAGATTCAAGCATGAAAGGGGAACTCAGTAGTGCAGGTAATTACTCTGCAAAGCATCCTATTGGCTACTCCTCAACGATATTCCAGGGAACCTTCTAAGTTTGCTTTATTCTTGAATCAGTGTTGATTGTGTTTTATATGCAACCCAAATTGTTTTCCAGATGACCAATTCAAGGTAGCTTTTGTACTTTCTTATCTTGGAGGAACCATGGCTACCTGGTTGATTCCCCTGGTAGAAAGAACCAATCCTGTGTTGTATAATTACAACAAAGTTAAGGCAGAAATGCTCAATTTATTTGACAGACAGAATTTTGAACAATCTATTGATAGAGAATTATTGAATTTAAAACAAGGAAATAAAGATTTAATCACATACCTAGCAGCTTTTAATAGATGAGTTGCAGAATCTGAATGGCCCAGAAAGAAAAGAGCATTATTGTTTTATAAAGCCTTAAAAAATGGATTAAGAGATTTGTTGACCTAGGTAGTAGTTCGACCTGAAGACTGTGATGAACCTCTTGATCGGATGGCATGACTGGACCATAGATTAGGGGAAAGGAAAATGGATAAGGGTAGAAATAAGTCAAGAATGATACAGAAAAATGGAGCACAAAAATCTAGTAAAATCTTCGGGGTCATCTTTCTGTAAAAGAATTACAGAGATTTTGTGATAAAAAATGTAGTTTATACTGTGGTAAAGCAGGTAATTTCCTATAGGATTGCCCTCATAAACAAAAGGAAAGATCTAAGACTCCAACCTCTTCCTCTAAGTCCCCGGGAAATGCACAGACCCGGTGATTGAGGAGACTAAGGTGGTCATTATGAACACGGCGGAAACAACTGCCGTGTTCATGCTGGCGGTCAAAGCACTGACCGCCAGCAACCCTGGAACCCCGCCAGACAGATAATGAACTTTTCTGTGAGCCGCCGGGCGGAAACAAGGTTCACAGAAAGGCTCGGCCGGGACATTGACGGCGGCTCCACAAGGAGCCGCTGTCAATGCCTCTGTGCGGCAGGTGCAGTTGCACCTGTTGCGCAGATCACTGCCTGAAAATCGGGCAGTGACCTGCGCAACGGGGCTCTGCACCGGGGCAAAGTCCATGGGCAGTGCAGGGGCCCCCAGGGGTGCCCGGGGGACCCCCTCTGCCAGCCTTTTCCTGGGGGGACATCCCGCCAGGAAAAAGCTGGCGGGAAATTAAACATTATCCGCAGGGTAGCGCAGGATGGTGTTTCAACCCGCCGCCAGGCTGCCTGATGGCGGGAGCCTGGTGGTGGGTGACAGCTGCCGCCACCGGCCATCACCATGTCCATGATATGGCGGTTTGGCCCGCCATGCCAGCTGGCAGATTCAGCTGCCACTGCCGGCATGGCGGGCCAAACCGCCATGATCGTAATGAGGGCCTAAGTTACCGGGTCCAGTGGATTTGAAGGATCTCCATCTAGGTATCATCGATGGGAAATAGCCCAGTGGGCATTTTTTAATTTTTAATTTTGAAAATTGAATGGAAGCCCAATTCTAAGGTCTTCATTGACATTTTGTTATATTCAGGAGGTACAGGCACTTTTATAGACTAAGACTTTGCCCATAGTTTATGTGTTCCCATTGTACCTAAATGCTCTTTGGAAAACATTTGCAGTATAGACGAAACAAATATTATCAGGCCCTGTAAATTTATATACTATTCCGTTTTATCTTTCCATACAGGAACACCATGAGTTAATACAGTTTGATATTATAACAGCTTCTCAGTTTCGAGTTATTCTAGAGAATATCCTAGATGTATAGACACAATCTGATATTAGATTGGATAAGAAACTCTCTTACCTTTTCTTCAACTTGTTGTAAGCACCATCGTATTAACCCTTCTGTCACACTTAAAAGACACGCTGTAGGTGCTCTAGAAGAACTACAGGCAATGGTCCCCAAGGAATACCAAGATTATCTAGAAGTCTTTGATAAGCAAAAGGCCAGTTTGTTACTACCACTTAGACCTTATGATTGCAAAATAGTCTTACAACCAGGAGCCCATCTGCCTTGTAGAGGAATTTATGCTCTTACCGAAAAAGAGAATACATATCTTCAACAATATTTAGATGAGCTGCTCAAAATAGTTTTTATTCATCATTGTCATTCTCCAGTCTCCTCACCTCTATTTTATGTGTCAAAAAGGAGGAAGACTTAAGAGCCTGTATTGGTTATAGAGCCCTAAACTGAGTAGCTTTAATCTCACCCTTATTCAATCAAGTGAAAGATGCAACTGTTTTCACTAAGTTAGACTTTAGAGGTGCCTGCCATCTGATTAGACTTAGAGAAAGGGATGAGTGGAAGACTGCCTTTCATACCAAATTTGGCTTGCTTGAATATTTGGGCATTCCCTTTGGTTTATGTAATGTCCTTTCCACCTTTCAGTTTTTTATCAAGGAGGTCTTACTAAGATTCATAGATATCTGCACATTAGTATATATAGATGACATTTTAATATTTTCTAAGACCAAGGAAGAGCATATTGAACATGCTACAAAAATCATGAAGAAATTACAAAAACATCAGTTTTATGCAAACATAGAAAAATGTGCCTTTGCCATAGATGAGGTAGAATTGTGGGGATTTATCATATCTACAAATGGAGTAAAGATGGACCCTTAAAAAGTGGAAGCTATACAGCAATGGAAATCCCCAAAATGTGTGAAAAATGCACAGAGCTTTCTAAGGTTTACTAGTTTTTATAGAAGGTTTACTAACCAATTCTTGACTTTGGTCTTCCCAATCACCAGTCTGTTACATAAAGGGGTGTGTTTCCATTAAACGGAGAAGGCAGAGAATGTTTTTCAAACCTTTAAGTAGAAATTCATTACTGCATCCATTCTGAGACACCCAGATCCATCGCAACCCTTTTTCAGTGATGCAAGTGCTTCCCAAGAGCTGTGGGAGGTGTTTTGTCTAAAAGAGATAGCATTACAGGTCAAATGGATCCAGTAGCATATTATGCTTGGAAATTAAGTCCAGCAGAATCAAACTGTACTATGGTAGGAAGACAATTATTAGCAATCAAATAGATATTTGAGGAATAGACACTGTATATCAGGAGCACACCGTATAATCATCATTCAGACTGACCACTGTAATTTGTAATTCCTTAAATCTGCATGAACTTTATTGGCTTGTCAATTATGGTGGACTAAGTTTTTTGCTGAATGTGATCTTGTGATCACATTTCAGCCATGTCAAAAGAATGGAAAAGCAGATGCACTCTCAAAATATGGCTGTGACTCACATGAAAAGATTCAGGAACACCCACTTGTAATTCCTACAGAACAAATGCTAGGTTTGATAGCGCCCTCAGACTTCTAATAAAAGTACAACAGTTACAGCAAACAGACAATAGTAAAGATGTGTTACATAAATATAAAGGTGAACAAAGAGAACAATTATGTGTTATTAATAATGGGTTATTTTTGCCATCACCAGAAGTACAGAGTCAAGCCTTAGATTGTTTCCACAACAGTAAAATTGCAGGTCATCCTGGAGATGACAGATCACTAGAACTAATGTGTAGACATTTTTTCTGCTCTAACATCAAAAAAGATGTACACTATTATGTTGCCACCTGTACTGTGGGTGCTCAGAATAAAGAAGGTTATCAAGCATCAGTGGGATTGTTGAGGCCCATACCAGTTCCTCCCCGCACCTGGCACACTGTCTCTCGACTTCACTGTAGACTTACCCCATAATGCAAAAGGTTATAACACAGTATTATTTGTGGTAAATCATCTACTAAGATGACAATTTTTTTTTCCATTAAAGGGACTTTAATCAGCTAAAGAATTAGCAGAACTGTTTACACACGTCATAGAATGATTATATGGAGTTCCATCAGTACTAATCCAAGACCGAGGTTCACAGTTTCTTTGCCATTTTTGGAATGCAGTGTGTGATCTTATGTGAATAGAAATACATATATCATCAAGTCACCACCCTCAAACAGAAGGTAAAAAAAAAGGGGTGTTAATCAGTGCTTGGAATAATACATTAGTTGCCACTTAACTCGTGAAAGTACTTGATGAAATGAAATACTGTGGGTTTCTGAGTTTGCTTATAACAATTATGCAAATAAGTCCTCAGATATTTCTCCTTTCATTATACCTATAGATTCCATTCCAAGCTGCTGGATTGTGATAAATCTGCATCTTTCTCCATTCCACCTGCCCAAGTTTTTCAAGATTATTTAAATAAAAAGACATCAAAGGGCATGATGAAATGTACATCATGCAAAGGAAAGGAATAAAAGAAATACAGATAAATCTGAAAAAGAGTATGAGGTGGGGAATTTAGTACGCTATCTATAAAGTACTTGTGTTTAAAAAGAATACACTCCGCGCCTAACTTTATAGGACCATTAAGAATCTGTAAAAAGATTAACCTAGTAGCAACTGAACTGGAATTGCCTACAAGCAGGAAGGTGCATATGAAATAAAGAAAATTCTAGAATCCAAAAGACTGAAAGGACAAATATACGATCTTATTGATTGGAAAGGATATGGATGTGACTCGCTCCCTAGGGTAACTATAACTCACACCCGCCTTGCACTTGATCAGTAATTTTACTGCAGATGCTACAGTGACATTATCAATGATCTTCTCAAAAATGTCATGTGTGTTGTAAATTGTGGGGTAATTAGCAGTGCGTGGTGGGGGTGCGAGTTTTAGTTACCTTAGGGCATGAATTATAGTTACTTGAAATAACTCTAACTATACTTGCTTAATTTCTCTGGTTTTGTGGGAGTAAATTCAGAACTTAATTATAACGCACCTGTAACCTTTGTTTTTTAAGTGAATTTCTAAGGTTTTTTTAATTCTATCTCTTAACTATAGCATTCCTGTAACCTTTGTTTTTTTCAGTGAATTTCTATGTTTTTTAATGTAAAGTCATTTTCATTGCTATACGTTAATCTCACCACCACTGCACACGGTCGTCAGCCGTGCATGGCGGCGGTTATATAACCCCTAGAACCCACTCTGCACACAGCTCTTGGCCGTGTGTAGCAGGGGTTGAGTCTGGAAGCAGGGCAGGAATAAAGGGCCACTGTGCACTTCAAAGACCCTTCTATAAAGTCACCCTGACTTCAAAGGCACAACTGGGTATACTAGACCTCTGACCCTACAAACTCAGTAGACTGCTGGACCTGTGAAGAACTCTGCCAGGAAGAAGAATTGCTGTGGTGCTACAAGGACTGCCACTCTAGACTGCTGCTCTGGAAGAACCACTTTTCTGCTGTGCTGTCCTGCTGCATGCTGCTCTTTGCCCTGCTGAGGAAGGACTGGGCCCATCTCACTTGAACCCAGAGTGACTCCAAGGTCATGCTGGCTTACCAAATGTTCTGAAGTCTCAGAAACATCAAAGAATTCTCTCCAATCTAGTAACAGCACCTAGACTTTGCTTAATGCAAACATTGCTCTGCCAATTGGTGCCAACCCAGGCCAGGGCCCTTGGAAGTCAGTATAAAGTTCTGCAACTACCCAAACCCATGCATCTTCATCGGATCTGGTGCATCTTCACCATTGTGTGGAAAAACCCAGAGCATCAAACTTGGAACCACCGCAATGCCTCCGTAACCAACGCTTTGGAACTAATGCATCACCACCACTGCATGAAGAAGATCAACACATCACCCTCTCCAGCATGGATTAACTTGGCGTGTCCTGCTGCCTGAAATAGCAAAGAACCTGAAATACATGGTGGAGACATTAACATTTCCTGTCATAAAATTGATCTGATTTGGCAATGGGCGTAGCAGTGTTTGTTGGGCAGAAGATCAATGGCCACCCAGAGACCCGACCAAACCCAGACATTTCTGAAATCTAGATACCCAGGGAAGTCAAGGAAGGTGTGCCTTGCATTGATCACACAAAGTTTTCTTACCCACAATGCTCTGCAAACCCTAAACTTTGCCTAAAATGGATTTTTTTTCTTGCATTTCTGTGATGTAAATTTCCAGAATCCACAAAATTCCTACAACTTAGTGTTCCCCCACTTATCAAAATGAAATTGCTGCCCCAGGTGTGTGGCTGGACATAGTGTCCATGATAGGCAGGCATCAAACCAAGGTCAATGGGAGTCTCACGGAGCAACACGTCCTATCTGCCTCGATGGGGAGCAGAAAAGCTGCTTGGGTTATTTGGGAGGGTGGGGTCTGGGCCTAATGCCCCTCACCCATTTTTGCATTAAAAAATCCCAGATGCTTCCCCTTGCTTTTTGCCCCATGTGGGGGCATATTGCAGGTAACAACCTCCAAAAACTTTCTCTGAAAGTTTTATGTTTATTTGTATAAGGCCTTGCAGTGTCCCTATTGTGTATAATGTGTATAGTTATATATTTCTCAAGATTCAGTGCTTTTGAAAATTTCATATTAACAGAATTATGAAAAACATGCATTAATTTGTCATTTAAAACATGAAAACACAAACCTTCATTTTGAAAGGAAGGAAAACAAATAAATCAACACTTTGGGGGTCATTCTAAGTTTGGCGGGCGGCAGTCGCCACCCGCCAAACTTACGCCGCCAAATGACCGCTCCGCGGTCAAAAGACCGCAGGGGCCATTCAGACTTTCCCGCTGGGCCGGCGGGCGCCCGCCAAGAGAACGCCCGCCGGCCCAGTGGGAAAGGCCCTGCAACACAGAAGCCGGCTCCGAATGGAGCCGGCGGTGTTGCAGGGGTGCGACGGAGGCAGTTGCACCCATCGCGATTTTCACTGTCTGCTATGCAGACAGTGAAAATCATGCTGGGGCCCTGTTAGGGGGCCCCTGCACTGCCCATGCCAGTGGCATGGGCATTGCAGGGGCCCCCAGGGGCCCCAGGACACCCATTCCCGCCATCCTGTTTCTGGCGGTGAAAACCTGGCTGGTGGGAAGGGGGTCGGAATCCCCATGGCGGCGCTGCTTGCAGCGCCACCATGGAGGATTCTCCCAGCCAGGGCTAATCCGCCGGTTTCCCCGGCTGGGCGACCGCGGCTTTACAGCTTCCGTGGACAGCCACCCTGGCGGTCTATGACCGCCAGGGTTGGAATGAGGGCCTTTGTGTATAGTATCAAAAAAACATGCACCTGAAAAGGAATCAGGTGTAATCATATAATTCCTTAAACGTTTTTAACACATATGCCAATTGCAATGTCTCAGTAGGTCCCATAACTTAATAAGGACCCCTTACTCAGACTACACACTCGGGCACAGGATAAGCTGTGATGTTGGCAGCGTAGAGATCTTGTTAGCTCTGTGTATGAGAGATACAGTTGAAATTCTCCAGCCCCAGGTTGTGGATCAGCTCTTTCAAAGATACATTGTCCAAGAAAGCAGTAGAACTGTGAGCCTTGTCAGTCACATGATGAAAAAGTAACAGTAACAGTGATCCAAACATAGGACCATGGTGGTATCATGTACCTGTCAGAAAACCAGTGTTATGCAAGAAGAAATTAAAGGCGTAGAGTGACTGTGGATTGTGATGAAAAGTCCTCTGTGAACAGTTAAGACTGCATTTGATAAACTGTTGTTGCTCAGAAAAGCATCATCAGTGTCAATGTTGATTCATGTTGAGGTTCATGGTGAGCCAGAGCAGTAGTTAATAGCATAAACTTACTGCCATTACATTAGCCTGGTTCTTATGTGGAATCTGGGGTTTAGTATAAAGCTGGAGACACAATAGGCTCTGCCTTCTCTGGATTGGAGCTAAGGATACCAGCATCACTGTACCTTTCCTGGAGTAGTTCCTCCAGAGCAGGGGGAGACTGAGAGGTTGTATTCTGAAGGCACTTTGTGTCAAAGGGTGTCTGTTGAACAGAATCGAACATATGATGCTTTTAATGTGAGCAATGGACATTTTATTTTTCTTAGAATCAGGCAGTGAATGTAGGATTACAGTCAATATGCCTTCTATCTCAAGAATTAGAATGTGTGGTCTGGAAGATAGCTCAAATACTTAGTTGTATTTTTTCTCCAATTTTGATGGGACTCCCGTATGCACTTTGGAAACCTTAACTTCAGAGTTGCAACGTGTTACACTTGATAGCTTAGTTCTGACTTCTTGAATGTTTGCAAAAGCTTTTGATCAGTTTATGGGTCAAACAATTTTGTTTCTGCCACATACCTAGTGCAATCTGGAGAGCATATAATATGAATTTCAACCACCTACTACTCCTTCAGGAAAAGTGTTTAAAATTGTCTAGACTTCCTATGGATAATGTAACCAACTCAGTCTTGCATTCAGTGCCCCAGCGGTCATGACTTGTTGAACATATCAAACCTCGCTCATCTAACCAATTGCTTACCAGTTGAAATAGATTGGGAATTGCAGGAAAAAACCTAGAGCAGACGTAACATCGCTGTAAGCCTTTGAGGCAAACTGAGAACTATTGTCTGAATGAGAAGAATAAAAACTGCTCCAGTGGCTATGATACTACAAGTCTTTTTGACCACTTAAGCATATCAGCATTCCTTTGTAGCCCAAACCCATATGAATCTGGAGCTTGAACTAACAGAAAGTAACATAAAATAATATATTATATCTGTGACTAGCCCTGACATTGGCAAGAAAAAAGATCTGTACAGGTCATACAAAAATAAAATGTGTCATTTATTGACCAAAATGTTGCATCACTGCACATATTTAGTTTTCCTCTAGTTTGTTTAATAGAGGGTGGCTACCTCAGTGTCAGTGCTTAAACTTTGACATTGCAGGTTTTATGCCAGCATGTGCAGACGCATTAATCCCCCAGAGCTGCCATGACTAAATACAATGTAGCTCACACATCTAAGAGCATGTTTCGCTTTCACTCCTGGTTCGAACAAGACTAGAGTGTTATTAGAACTGAGGTAAGAGTGATCCCAAGATTCACCTTCTTTTGAAATTGCTTTTAAATCACTTTCAAAATATCTGTGCCGATCTTGGATTGCGATTGGGCTACCTCCAAAGTCCTTACAACGGTATGATCTGCAGCCGCAGCAATGCAAAGTTAGCGATACAGCTTCCTTAAATGTGAATTGCTTCACTTTTATGGTCCATTGCAAGCAACATAGACCCATGGAAGCTTGACTCTGAATGACACATTCCCTAGAAATTCTATTCCTTTACTGACTTTCCTTCTGAATCTCTGAATCCATTAAGGCGCTAATGTATGCAATATACATTGTAAGCGGTAACGGGCATCAAAACTGAATCCTACACTGCTCTAGTGAAGGAACTGAGGAATCAGCTTCACATAACGAAAGTAACATGAATTAGGTATTGCTGTGCAGGGAGACATCAAAAAACTTTACTCAGTGTGTCTAGTGCTTTGAAGTTGCTAGTGCCAAACGTTTCCTGCACAGCAACACTAGCCAGCCACCGACTGTGGAACCATTCGCAGACCTGTGGTACTCTTATGAGTGGAACATTTAGGAGTTGCTTATGAGGTATAATGATTTATGAATATTAGTGTTGTAAAGTCACTGGGAAAAAAACATGCTGCTTGCACCACATGGGATGATATACAAATTTTGTATTGAAAAATGTTTCAGAAACTTGCTGCACCACAGAATCTTGTGTTGGAGACTGAAACTTTCTTTCAGCTGTTAAAAAGTGATTATTACAGGAATGGAATTTCTGCACGACCTTCTTGTTAATTATATGCATGTAGCCTAAAAGTGCCGAGAGAAAAAACATGTATTTGTTTTGTCTCAAACATGTCGGTTTCCAGTCTAAGTGAGATAGCTGTGAGCATTTTCGTCCAATGTATTTAAAGAAAGAGAGAAAAATAAATCAACAAAAGAGTAGGAAATAATCAAGTAGTCCATTGCTGGATAAATCGCACGAATGCACAACTTTGCAATTTAAGTGTAAATTTTATAACTGTGTGTGCGCTCACTAATATTATACCCTAGTCAGGGATTTAGGAAAAATAATTATAATTTGTGTTGCAAATATTTTAAGGTATGGATCTTTCTGTGAGAGAAAAATTATTTAATTGCAAAGAAATCATGACTATTTCTAGCCCATAAGGAATTTTATAGAGGAATCTAAAAATATTGAAACCTATTTAAACAAGAAAAGTGGTTAGATTCTGTTTTTGGGTGCTATGTATTAGCTAAAAAAAACATTGGAAATGTCCAGGGTTATTTTAAATGCACATTTTCTATTAGGTTTATTTCTAATCATGTCTTGTGAGTGTGCATGCATGTCTATATGCTTGTGTAAATTTGTATAGTCCCATGCTATTTTACAGGGTCTCTGAAATGTATTAAAAGCAGAACAAGAGGAGTGTTCATTATAGAACAACAAGGCACAATAATGACTCGATATTGTAGCTAGTTTAAAATAGCTTTTTTTCCACGTTTAATGTTGGACCTGGCCCTTTCTGCAGGGTTATCCCCAGACTTTTTGTCTTTTCTCTCCCCTTTTTGCTGAAGTCATTTTTGTTGGCTTTAGGTCTCTGGGCACGTTACTAATGCTGGGCAGTGCCAAAATGCAGGTGCTCTGTACACTAAACGTAGTAACATTGGCTTATCCACAAATAGCATATTCAATTTACTTGTAGGTCCCTAGTAAAGTGCACTGTATGTGCCCAGGGTCTCTAGATTACATGCTACTAGTGGGCCGGCCTGGAGCACTGATAGTGCTGCCCACTACAGTAACTCTTTGAACATGTCTCAGGCCTACCACTGCAAAGCCTGTGTGGGTAGTTTTTAAACAGCATTTTGTCCTGGCAAGCACAAGCCTTCATGTTTATTATATATAAATAAATAACCCCTAATATAGGCCCTAGTTAGCCCCAAGGGCAGGGTGCAGTGTAATTAAAAAGTTGGACAAGTAGCTTTAAGTTTAACATGTCCTGGTAGTAAAAAACTGATAAATTTGATTTTCGCTACTACAGGGCCTATCTTTCTCATGGGTTAACATTGGGGTTACCTTGAAGCAGCTTTTAGGTGTAACGTTCAATTAGGAAAAGATAGAAATTTGAGGTTTGGTGTCTCTGGACTCACAATTTAAAATCACAACTTATGGTGAAGTAGGATTTTAAATTGTATGTCTGAGACTGGCAATTATATAAAGTTGGCATTTTCTTACTTTCATCATTCTGAGCCTCTGTCTATCTCTGAATACATGTCTGGAGTTGGTTACAGTTGGACTTTGTGCATTCCCTCTAGACAGTCACATAAGGTTAGGTGTGAGTTAAAGGGCCATTAACTGGCTTGATTGGGTGGGAGGAGCTTAGCACTGCCTCACTTACACCTGAATAGGGCTGTGCCTCTCCCCAAACGAAGGTCTGCATAACCCCTGAAGAGTGTCCAGACCCAGGGAATGAAAGGGCAAGGACCTTGTGATCTTCAAAGGCCTCTTTGAAACCTCTCACATTTCAAAGGCACATTGGGGTGTAAGTACTGTACCTCAAACCCCACCAAAACAGAGCTTTACTAGAAACAAGGACATTCTGCCAGGAAGAAGGACTGCTGTGCTAGCAGAGGGAACTGCCACTCTTCCACTGCATTGCTGTGTTGGCCTACTGCTTTATGTGTGCTGTGCTGTAGGTGGGACCACCACTTTGCTACTTGTTTTACTGTTTTTGCCTGCTGCTTCTTACCTGGAGTGAGACGAAGGACTGGACCTGGTTGCTACCTCCTTGGACCCAAGATTCTTCAAGGCCTTGTTGGCTTGTGCCTTATTCTCTACAGTCTCAAGGACATATAAGACTGTCTGCATCTCCTGATTCTTCTGGACCCTGCCATCTGTAAAGCCTACCTTTGCCTGGGATGCCTCTCCAGTCCTGGGACTCAGAAGTGGGCTCTGAAGCTAATTGCTGCAAAAACTGATGCATCACGCTCTCAACATGAATGCTTTGCTTCGTCCAATATACTGTTTCAGCAGACCCTGCATGGGTTCTGTTACTGGCCTATCCTCCATTGCGGTGGCCTGTGAACTTATTGAATTTGTGTTGTTTTGGTCTTGTTCTGCTCAGATAAATTGTCTCAATTTTTCTAAATTGATATGAAGTTTTTTAGTGGTGTCTTTCACTGTGGTACTGTAATTAAGTGTTGCACAAATACTTTACACATTTCCTCTCAAGTTAAGCCTGACTGCTCTGTGCCAGAGGGTGAGCAAAGGTAAATTTAGTGTGTGTATCTGGCTTACCCTGACTAGGATTCTGGTCCTTATTTGGACAGGCTACATACCTATGACAACTAGAGACCCAATTTCTAACATTTAGCTTCTGTCTTCAGAAGATATTAAGCCTGCACTTGGAGAACTGTATATTTATCCCATCCCACCTTATTTCTATACAGGGCTAGGGCCTATTTCAAAAGAACACTTGCTTGAACATCTTTTCCCTAAGCTTTTCGTGTACTAAGGTAAAAAATGGCAATACTATTAACTCATTACTTTGATGTGCATCTTTTTGGAAGATTGGAAACCAGTCATCTTCTGAAAAAATGAGGTTAAAAAGTGATGTCACAAACATCAGATAAATGTAGCTAGAATGTTGCATTGATTTTGTCTGGAATGCCCAAGTCAATTTGTGTATGGTTTATGTAAATTTGCTACCAAATGTTCTTTTAAGATTCTTGTTGGCTGCTGTCACTTTTGCTGCACTAGCCTGAAATGCTATTTATGGATTGATTACATAAACATGAATTGTATGCACTGTACATTTTGCATATGTGCACATGTTGTGCAGGTCCAGTAATAACTCATCCTATAAAAGCCATTTCTATGATGTATTGTCTAAGTTGCTTATAGACTGATATGACTTACTTCAGAAAGTGTGTTACTTGTAGAAGTGTAAAACTCTCTATGTCAGGGCATAGTCTAACCCACTGAACATTCTTTAGCAAGCCCTTGCTAACTTTCTATAATGCATGGGTCAATTGAATACTAAAACACGTCTGGTGTACCTGATGTATCACAGAGACTTCTAGGTCTCAGTAGAGTACCTATTTAACTGCAAACTGTGTAAGACTGCAAGTTTGAAAGCGGTCAGTCCTGGGAACTATTTCTTCAAACTCCAAAACTCCACCCATAAGTGAGAGTGTTTGCAAGAGAAATGCAGTGAATGTATATATAAATATTTTAAAGAGAAATGCAGCGTGTGCATTCATTCTCTTTTCCTGTTAGGAAAACATCTAGCAGAGAGATATGTGTATGTCCTGAAATAACCCCTATTGCAATAGAAGCTACTTGTGGCATGTTAGCAAACAGATTCAATAAACATGAGATTTATACTCTGAATTCAAATGGGGAATGTTAAACAAGGTGCTCCTTATTTAAAGAGTAGGAGGCAACACCAAGATTACGCTGGATGGTCTGGACATTAACCTTTAAGCATTTAATTGATCTTTTAAGTGTGCAATGATAAACTTCTGAAAGGCCCAGAAAATCTGAAAGCTGAACATTTAAGTGCCAATAGTTGGGTAACCTGAATGTTTGGCTCAGCTCTTTAAGGTTTGTTTTCACACCCACAGGTGTCACAAGTAAACTTTATTCAATGCACCAGCACTGAATGTGAAAACCAGGTTAGTGTAGCCCTGCAGATTCCCACCCACAGCATAAAGGAGGTGGTGTCATTGCTTTTGAGGTTCAGACAGGGAGCAGTAGTAATCAAAATGATAGTTCATTAATGATTTACACACTCAAGTGCATTAGAGACAGAATATGTATTTCAAAATATTTATTTTGAAGTAGATATTTAAAAAATCTTGGATCTAGCGCACTTAATATTGGTAACATCATAGAAGGTACTAAAAAGCAGCAAAGCTTTTCAATAACAGGGAAACTCATAACATCACAATGTATAAACTTACATTCTCACTGTGCTATCTCTAAGCACTATGCTAGTTCTAGGAGATGAATAAATATTACAACTGAGGCCCTGATTATGAGTTTGGCAGGTGTAAAAGCCCACACACCAAACTCCCGTGGTCCCTATTACGAGTTTCCCGCTGGGCCAGCGGAAAACAGCCCATAGCATTGGCACCGGCTTGTAATCGAGCCAGCTGCAATGTTGCAGTGCATCGGGTGCCACAGCACCCCAAGCAGACAGTGACAAGCATGACTGGGCTGTCCATGATGCCCCCAGCACCCCGTCTCCATCAGCTTGTACATGGTGGTGCAACCATCATGTAAAAGCTGGAGGAGAGGGGATTCATAATCCCCAGAGCAGCACTGCTTGCAGCGCTACACTGGTGGATTAAAACCGCGGGCATCGCCAGGCCGTCGCCCGGCAAAACAGTGGTGGTGCCGGTGGTCCGACTTTGGAGCATTTGCCACGGTCATAATGTGGAGGGCTGACCACCCCGTTGGTGGCAGTCCGACCACCACCGTGAGTCTGGCAGGCTTAGGGCCACCAGACTCTCGATGAAGGTCTGAGTCTAAGTGGCGGTGCATATACCTGGACCACAAGGTTTGTTATCTGTTTAGAATAGCTTGTCAGATATTTTGGACACAAGGCCAAGAGCTAGGAGATTGTGTCTATGAGAGAACAAAATCTTGCCAGCAGTTCATGAAGGCAGAATAGAATGCTTTGCAAAGCATCAGGAAGTCTTGCTTGAGGCTCTTTCAGTCAGGATGGAATCTGGTGCCAGAAGAAGAACCCAAGGGTGAGTTAACTGACTTCCAGTGTGGCTACAGGGACTGTGACCAGTTGACCAATGGCAACTGGACCTATACTGGACCATGCTTTTGGCCTCTCTTGGAGTGATTTCTTCCCCCTGAGTGCAGTCACTAAGGTCCTGGATTCCTCTAATGAACTGCTTCAAAAGTCTGAAACGTTGAAACTTGGAAAATGTTTGGACTTCCAGGGTCTCAGATGGACCTTGTGCCAAAGGTGCCTGACCTTGATAGGATTTACAGACTTGCCCTGCTGGAGGCTTTTGAACTTCAAATAAGCGACTAAAGCCTGATTTAGAGTTTGGCGAATGAGCGATTTTGTTACAATACAGTGCCGTAAGATACAATGCACTTGTAATACAATGAATGAGATATCGGTCATATTTATGCATCCGTTTGCAATCTGCAAGTCAGGATTGAAGTCTGATGGTAGAAATCTTGATCAGGCTAAAGCCTGTAAAGTATTTGACCAATGAGTAGACTTCAATGGGTACATAATTTGAATTTTCTCACTTGAAACTTTTCTGACTGAAACCAATGGCTTCGGCAGGACTTTATCCAACAGCTATTCAACTTGGAGAGGGCTTGCGAGGCACAGCCTGCAACCTTACAGTGCCAGAAGATTTTGACTTTCACTTCCGAAAGAGGGCAGATTTACTAACAATTTGCAGCTTCTATCACTTACAACATCACCTCTATTGGAACCTCATTTAACCAATGTTACCCACTTTGTCCATGGTCAAATCGCTTCGTCATCCCAATTTTGAAAACAAAATACTTTTTCTCCCTCCGAAAAGCTCAGTGTTGACCGTTGATGTTTTTCATTAACAACATTTTCATCATTTATGCCATTTTTCAGCAGACTTTTAGATCTTTCACATTCTGCTCTACTCCTGCTCCCTACATCCTGCTACTGGAGCTATCTCCCATATCAGCTGAAGAAACTACCTCATAAATCAAAGTCATTAAATCAGGGTCCCCTTTGGGAGCATGCCCAACTCTATTTTTCTGTACTCTCTGAAACTATGGGGGTCATTCTGACCTCGGCGGTAAAAGCCGCTTACCGCCGGTCAGAAGGCCGCCACAATACCGCCGCGGCCGCGGTCAGCCGCCACGGACATTCTGACCCACAACTGCAAAACCTCCGAAAATCCGCCCTCCACTGCAGTCCGCCACATCAGCGGCCAGCGGTAAACTGGAGAAGACCAAACCTCCACCGCCACGCCAACAGAAATACGCCCATCCCATTATGACCCGCAAATCCACGCGGCGGTCATTCAACCGCGGTATTCCATTGGCGGTACACACCGCCGCGGTCAAAATACACACACCTTTACAAACCCCTACCACATTGGACAATTTGAAAGGCACACACCTGAAACACATACACACACCACTCCCACACATCCAATACCATATAAAACACACACCCACATCACCCACAAACCCCTACCAACAAAAACCAGAGACGAAGGAGAGAGAGACACATCAGAGAATAGAGAGCCAGACACACAGAGGCACACCATAACATCACACACACCACATAGAAGCACAAAGCACCACACACCAACACACACATCATCACATATACCACCCCACACCTCATACACCCCACCCCATGGCACCACAAAGGCACCCACGCTTTTCGGACCAAGAACTCCGGGTCATGGTGGAGGAGATCATAAGAGTGGAACCCCAGCTCTTCGGCTCACAGGTCCAGCACACCACCATAGCGAGGAAGGCGGAGCTCTGGCAGCGGATCGTGGACAGGGTCAACGCGGTGGGACAGCATCCCAGAAATCGAGAGGACATCCGCAAACGATGGAACGACCTACGGGGGAAGGTGCGCTCGATGGTCTCGCGACACAACATCGCAGTGCAGAAGACTGGCGGTGGACCCCCACCCACTCCACCCGAATTCACAACATGGGAGCAAGAGGTACTCAACATCCTGCATCCTGATGGCCTCGCTGGAGTACACGGAGGAATGGACTCTGGTAAGTACAAGGCCAACCACTTCACCCCCCCCAGCATGCTAACCCCCACCCTCACCCCCAACCCCCCAGCACACATCCTCCCTGAGAATGTCTCCCCAGCACAACCCACCCAACACCAACCCCTGCATGCCACCCCCAAACTATGGACACCCATCACCTAAGCATGACCACTGCACATACCCATCCCCCCCCCACAAAACACCCTCACAACACCTCCCCCAAGGGAATGCCAGCACTGGGGGACAAGGGCACCCATAAAACGCAAGCTAATGCACACACAGAAACAATAACCATACCCTCTTACCCCATGCAGGACCCGAACGACAACACACCGGTCAGGAGGGACCAGAATTGTCCATCCCACCCCCGGAACAGGCCCCTAGTGATGACAGCAGCTCTGTCGACCTGGAACCTGACGACTAGCCCGGACCATCGGGGACCTCTGGGCAGTCGGTTCCCCTCACCCAGACACAGGCCACTGCAGACCCAACCCCCTCTGGGAACAACAGCACAGCTCCCACCCTGCGGGCCCATGCCTCTGTCTCTAGGACAGGTCAAGCAGCGGTGTGTCTACCACTACAGGGCCCCCAGGGTAACCCACCAACCCAACAACAACAGGGACCTGGGGGCAGTGGGAGTGGGCACACCGTCCAGGGGACAGAGGCCCAGGGAAACAGGGAAACTCGGAGGGCTGCTGTGCGACAGGGGGGGGAGGAGAGGCCCAGGGAACCCACTCTCCAAGAGGCCCTCACCACCATCATGGCAGCCTACCACCGCTCACAAGAGACGATGGCGACGGTACTGGCCAGGTTCCAGGAGATCCAGGCACAGCAGGAGCAACGCTACATGGGGTTCAGCGACCAACTCAGCAACATCTCAACCGCTATGGGGAGCATAGTCCAGGCCCTGAACCGCATAGAGGACACGTTTCGGGACCATGTGGCATCACACAGGGCCCCTGTCACTAGCCAGGAACAGGAACAGCCTACCACCTCCGCCGGCGCTAGTGGACAGGAGGCCCCACCACAACGACAGCCCACCAGAACCCCACCTCCTGCTGAACAACAACCGCCCCGCAAAAGGAGCCTGAGATCAAAAAAACCGACAGAGTAGGATGTCAAGTCCCCCGCCAGCATCACATACCCCCTGAAGTCCTCCCACTGTTCCACATTGCCACCCTGTCAAACCTTGAACTGCCCCTGCTCCATCCTGCCACAGGCATATGGACAATGCACCTGTGAGACTGAGAACTGGACTCCGCCATGGACATTACTCCACCCCCACCCATCACTGTTTCACTATCATGTACCGATATCTATGCACTAATAATAAATCACACTTTGCACTGAAATCAATCAGGACTCAGCCTGTCTTATTTACAAATGTATGACACATTACATATCAATTACGTATTATTAACATTGTGAATTACACATACCGAGGTAACTTAGCATTAGTCCATGGGCCAACCAAGCCGAGGTCACGCAGTGGCTCATACAGCACAGAAAAGGGAAGGGAAAATCAAACATCATGTTTATAGGTCTGGGGGGAAATCGACAAAGTTGAGATGCAGGAGGCTTTCAGGAAATGTAAAATGGCATGGGTGATTATTACCTGTGTGCTACTGGAAATACTGTTCTATTACTCTGTCCCTGTTGTCTGTGTCGTCCTCTGAGTCTTCCTCCTCTTCACTCTCCGCAGGCTCCACAGCTGCTTCAACACCACCATCTGCACCATCCTCCTGCAGGAAAGGAACCTGACGTCGCAATGCCAGATTGTGAAGCATACAGCAGGCCACGATGATGTGGCACACCTTCTTTGGTGAGTACATCAGGGATCCCCCAGTCATATGCAGGCACCTAAACCTGGCCTTCAGGAGGCCAAATGTCCTTTCGATGATCCTCCGAGTTCGCCCATGGGCCTCATTTTACCGTTCCTCTGCCCTGGTCCGGGGATTCCTCACTGGGGTCAGTAGCCAAGGCAGGTTGGGGTAACCAGAGTCACCTATTAGCCACACACGTTGTCTCTGTAGCTGCTCCATCACATAGGGGATGCTGCTATTTCGCATCACATACGCGTCATGCACTGACCCTGGGAACTTGGCATTTACATGGGAGATGTACTGGTCAGCCAAACAGACCACCTGGACATTCATCGAATGATAACTTTTTCTGTTTCTGTACACCTGCTCATCGTCTTTTGGGGGTACCAAAGCCACATGGGTCCCATCAATGGCACCAATGATGTTGGGGATATGTCCCAGGGCATAGAAATCACCCTTCACTGTAGGCAAGTCACCCTCCTCTGGGAAAATGATGTAGCTCCGCATGAGTTTCATCAGGGCAGACAACACTCTGCTCAAAATCTTTGAAAACATAGGCTGAGACATTCCAGATGACATGGCCACTGTGGTCTGGAATGACCCAGTTGCCAAAAAATGGAGGACTGACAAAACCTGCACCAGAGGGGGAATCCCTGTGGGTTGGCGGATGGGGGACATCAGGGCTGGCTCCAGCTGGGCACACAGTTCATGGATAGTGGCACGGTCAAGTCTGTATCGAAGTATTATATGGCGTTCTTCCATTGTCGACAGGTCCACCAGCGGTCGGTACACGCGAGGATTCCTCGCAAGTCCCAGCGGACGGTGCCTAGGAAGGACAACATGGAGCACAGAGTCAGGCAAACCACAGGTACGTACAGACAGCTTGCACAGTTAAAGAATGGCAATGGGTTGAAAGGCATGTATGTGTGGCAATGCAAGGCCTAGGCCTGTGTGTCGCAGTCAAAATTAAGCCATGTAGGCCCTTGAAATGGCGGCTGCCTGACCTGTGAAGTGGGACAATGGGATGTGAGGTCAATGCGCTGGCGGGGCACACCGTGGCGGTAGGCGGTCGAAGACCGCGGCGCAAAGCCGCATTGGTTAACATTGAACCCTATGGGTTTCAGGAGCCAATGACGATGTGCGCCGGCGGTCGCGGTACACACCGCCGCGGTACGCACCGCCGCGGGCATGACCGCCATTTTCTATCTGATTAATCACTCGAGACCTGATCATCCACAGGAGAGGACCTATACTGCAAGTGCTGCTGTGACCTCGGTCTGGAAGATACAATGGCTGCTGCGACTGGGGAAAGAGCCCCTGCCTTCACGTCTGAAGAGTTGGAGAAGCTCGTGGATGGGGTCCTCCCCCAGTATGCGCTACTCTATGGTCCTCCAGACCAACAAGTGAGTACACCGGGTGCACATGGAATGGGCTATGCCTGTGTGGATTGGGGTGGATGTAAGTTGGTGGGGTGGGGGGCGAATGAGGAGTGCAACGCCCGACAGATGAGAGCATGTGCCATAACATGCAGGTCATTGATGATTTCCTCCTTTCCACCCTGTACCTGTCAAATAGGTCAGCGCCCATCAGAAGATCGAGATTTGGCGTGCCATCGCCAAGGAAGTCCGGAACTTGGGGGTCCACAACAGACGGGGCACCCACTGCCGCAAGAGGTGGGAGGACATCCGCCGCGGAACAAGGAAGACCGCAGAAACACTGCTGGGGATGGCCTCCCAACCTAGGAGGGGTGCCAGTCGCACCATGACCCCCCTGATGTCCCGGATCCTGGCGGTGGCCTACCCTGAATTGGATGGGCGCCTTAAGACATCACAGCAGACACAAGGGGGTGAGTATCAGCACATTCTCCTATCTTTCTGCGCAGTGGAGGCGTCTGGGTGGGGGAGGAGGGCTGTGGGTGACATTAGGCCAGGGCGCTTTCTGTAGTGTAGTCCTCTCCCTTAGGCATGGCCCTGTGCCCCCGGCCCCCACCTCTGTAGGGTGACAAGTACAGCCATTGAAGGTCCAGCATCTCCCATGTGCGCGTTTGACGTCTCTTGGCCTGTTGTCCTAGTCAGTAGTACTGAGTAGTGTACCCCGAATGCGCGGCTTAGTGCATTAAGCTCCTGTGTCTGTCCTCTCCGCCAACTGTGTTGCCATTGCATGCACTCAACCTGGTCTCCTTTTTTCTCCCCCCACCGTTTCTCTTCATCTTCTTGTGCATGTGTGCATTAGCATCATCAGGCGGAGGAGATTTGGCATCGCAGCACGAGGGAGCTACAGGACACAAGGCCCCGGTGGGCCCAGGAACAGACACCGAGGGCACCAGTGATCCGGAGGGCGAGGGGAGCACCACGACGGGGACCGCTGGTGAGAGCAGCGACAGCGACACGTCCTCGGATGGGAGCTCCCTAGCGGTGACGGCAACATCCGGGCCCCCCGCCTCTACAGGTACAGCCGCCACCCAGCGCACCAGCACCGCCCTCCCAGCAGCCCCTCAGCCTACGCTCCGTGCCCGCTCGCCCAGGAAGGCGCGCGTCTTCATCGCCCCAGGCACCTCAGCCCCTGCCCCTGTTGCCCCTGCTGCCCTCAGTGCGGAGCTCATTGACCTGGTGAGGACGCTCATTGTTGGGCAGACGACCCTTTTGAATGCCATCCAGAGGGTGCAAAGGGAGGTGCAACAGAGCAATGCGTACCTGGAGGGCATTCATTCGGGTCAGGCTGCCCATCAACGAGCGTTCACTGCTCTGGCCTCAGCACTGACGGCAGCCATTGTCCCTGTTTCCAGCCTCCCTCTTCTTACTGCCTCCAGCCTTTCTCTGTCTCCTGTTCCTCAGCCTATCCCATCCACACCATCAGACCAGCCTGCACACACCTCAACACCCAAGAGCAGCTCATCCAAACACAAGCACCACAGATCCCACAAACACTCACCCAAGCAACACCCAGATGCAGACATTCCAACAGTCACAACCACCTCTGTGTCCCCCTCCTCCTCGTCTCCCTCCTCCCTCCCTGTGACGTCTACACTCACACCTGCATGCACCCCAACATCAGCCAGTGCTTCCATCACCACCTCACCCTCCAGTACAGTCCACACTCGTGCAGTCACCACCCCCACTGCCATTTACACGTCCCCTGTGTCCTCTCCCACTGTGTCTGTCACCCCCTCTTCCAAGACACACAAACGCAGGCAGCCACCCACCCAACAGACATCCACCTCACGACAGCCTACAGCACCAGCACCTTCACCCAATGACAGCACACCTGACTCTCCTACAACCACCTCCTCTTCCTCCACTTCCATCTCCACTTCTCCTACCCTTTACCTTGGCCCTAAAAAACTTTTCCTGGCTAATCTTGACCTCTTTCCCTCCGATGAGCTCCCCCCTCCATCTGCAAAGAGTCCCAAGAGCACCGCAGCCACCACCAGCCCAGCTTCGGGTGTCACTGTTGTGCATGGGTTCTGGAGCCCACCCTTTGCCAGCAGTGACACATCGATCAGCAGCAAGGACACGTCCAGCCCCCCCCCCGGCAAGAGGACCCGCAAAAACAAGGGCCGCCGTGCGAGGACCGACAGGGCTGCCCCCAAGGAGCAATGTGCGGCCACTTCACCACCCACACCATCTAGGGGAGGCAAGGGCCCGAGAGCCCCATCAAAGGAGCGGAAGGGCAGCAGGAGCGTGGAGAAGGTGGACCCCACATGTCACGTCCCAGCTGGGAAGGAGGACACTAAGGAGGCCAGGAGTCCGTCCCCGAAGGGTCCAGAAACGTCACGGTCCGAGGGCGACTGAGCAGGGAGTCCAGGCCAGGTCTGGCTCCCTTGACCTGCTGGATGAGCACCGCTGAACAGGGCCCGCTGTGGAGAAGAGCACCGCTGAACAGGGCCCGCCGTGGAGAAGAGCACCGCTGAACAGGGCCCCGCCGTGCAGAAGAGCACCGCTGAACAGGGCCCCGCCGTGCAGAAGAGCACCGCTGAACAGGGCCCGCCGTGGAGAAGAGCACCGCTGAACAGGGCCCCGCCGTGAAGATAGGCACCGCTGAACAGGGCCCGCGGTGCAGAAGAGCACCGCTGAACAGGGCCCCGCCGTGCAGAAGAGCACCGCTGAACAGGGCCCGCCGTGGAGAAGAGCACCGCTGAACAGGGCCCCGCAGTGAAGATAGGCACCGCTGAACAGGGCCCGCCGTGCAGAAGAGCACCGCTGAACAGGGCCCGCCGTGAAGATAGGCACCGCTGAAGAGGGCCCCGCCGTGGAGTAGAGCACCGCTGAACGGGGCCCGCGGTGCAGAAGAGCACCGCTGAACAGGGCCCGCCGTGGAGAAGAGCACCGCTGAACAGGGCCCCGCCGTGGAGAAGAGCACCGCTGAACAGGGCCCGCGGTGCAGAAGAGCACCGCTGAACAGGGGCCCGCCGTGCAGAAGAGCACCGCTGAACAGGGCCCGCCGTGGAGAAGAGCACCGCTGAACAGGGCCCCGCCGTGAAGATAGGCACCGCTGAACAGGGCCCGCCGTGCAGAAGAGCACCGCTGAACAGGGCCCGCCGTGAAGATAGGCACCGCTGAAGAGGGCCCCGCCGTGGAGAAGAGCACCGCTGAACAGGGCCCGCTGTGCAGAAGAGCACCGCTGAACAGGGCCCGCTGTGGAGAAGAGCACCGCTGAACAGGGCCCGCCGTGGAGAAGAGCACCGCTGAACAGGGCCCCGCCGTGCAGAAGAGCACCGCTGAACAGGGCCCCGCCGTGCAGAAGAGCACCGCTGAACAGGGCCCGCCGTGGAGAAGAGCACCGCTGAACAGGGCCCCGCCGTGAAGATAGGCACCGCTGAACAGGGCCCGCGATGCAGAAGAGCACCGCTGAACAGGGCCCCGCCGTGCAGAAGAGCACTGCTGAACAGTGCCCGCCGTGGAGAAGAGCACCGCTGAACAGGGCCCCGCCGTGAAGATAGGCACCGCTGAACAGGGCCCGCGGTGCAGAAGAGCACCGCTGAACAGGGCCCCGCCGTGAAGATAGGCACCGCTGAAGAGGGCCCCGCCGTGGAGAAGAGCACCGCTGAACAGTGCCCGCGGTGCAGAAGAGCACCACTGAACAGGGCCCGCGGTGCAGAAGAGCACCGCTGAACAGGGCCCCGCCGTGCAGAAGAGCACTGCTGAACAGGGCCCCGCCGTGCAGAAGAGCACCGCTGAACAGGGCCCGCCGTGGAGAAGAGCACCGCTGAACAGGGCCCCGCCGTGAAGATAGGCACCGCTGAACAGTGCCCGCGGTGCAGAAGAGCACCGCTGAACAGGGCCCCGCCGTGAAGATAGGCACCGCTGAAGAGGGCCCCGCAGTCTCAGGCACCGCTCCGCTGGGCCCTTCCTGTCAAGCACCGCTCCGCTGGGCCCTTCATCTCAGGCACCGCTCCGCTGGGCCCGTCATCTCAAGCACCGCTCCGCTGGGCCCCGCCGTCTCAAGCACCGCTCCGCTGGGCCCTTCTTCTCAAGCACCGCTCCGCTGGACCCCGCCGTCTCAAGCACCGCTCCGCTGGGCCCTTCCTGTCAAGCACCGCTCCGCTGGGCACCGCCGTCTCAATCACTGTTTATGGTTCACTGTGCCCACCATGCCTCCTCCTTGACCAGTGGAGACTGTCATCCACCTGATGGACTGTGGCTTTGCACTCCCCAGGATGGTACAGTGGGCAGCCCACCCACTGTAGAGACATTGAGAGACTGTGGCTTTGCACTCCCCAGGATGGTACAGTGGGCAGCCCACCCACTGTAGAGACATTGAGAGACTGTGGCTTTGCACTCCCCAGGATGGTACAGTGGGCAGCCCACCCACTGTAGAGACATGTAGAGACATGGAGAGACTGTGGCTTTGCACTCCCCAGGATGGTACAGTGGGCATGGTGGCTCCTCGTGGATCTGGCGTCGTGGACTCATGTGGCTGTGGTGCCCCCCCTTTCCCTTCCCCCTGAGGTGCCTGTAGTTTTTACATCTGATGCCCCTGCAGTGTTCTCTCCAAAGGACTCAGGTCTCCTGTGTGGGCTTTGCCCTTGTTTCTCAAAACTTTGGCACACGGACATGATGAATTTGTAGGATGTGCAGGACTTGTTACTTCAGTTATACACTGATGTGTATGTCATTTGTTTTCTTGTGGTTGTACGATAATTTTCAGGAGCTTTTTGGTACATAAATATTTATTCCAAATTTGATTATGTCCTAGCATTTTTCAGGGGTGTTTGGGTGGTGTCACTGTGACTTGTTGCTCTGCATTGGTGTGTACATAGTTGGGGGGGGGGGCGCATATGTGTGTGCCCGTAACCTTTCGTCCTCCCCCCTCCTGTGTGTCGTAGGTGCAGTACTCACCGTTGTCGTCTGCGCCGGACTTCGTACTCGTGGTAGATGAGAAGGTAGACGAGAGCAGGTAGGATGTTTAATTTGGGTTCCATGCTGTCCTCCTTCCTCCTGGAGTGCGTAGTGGTGAGCGTTTTCCCGTCCGTAGTCTGTTTCCGCCGTGTTTTTATCGGCGGTGCTCCCGCCCCGGAAAAGGTGGCGGATTGGTGAGTTGTGATAGTGTGGGCGGTACATTGTCTGCCGCCTGGCTGTTGGCGGTGACCGCCGCGCTGTTTGTTTGTACCGCCGTGGCTGGCGGAGTGTTAAAGTGGCTGTCTGTGTTGGCGGTTCCCGCCAGGGTCAGAATTCCATATTTTTTACCGCCAGCCTGTTGGCGGGTTGGCCGCCGCTTTAACACCGACCGCCAGGGTTAGAATCACCCCCTATATGTCCTTTTCTTCAGGAGTTCTCTAATCTTTCCTTGAATATTGCCATAGTTCCTAATGCCTGAAACACGCTCTAATGTTCATTCATTTGAAAAAACCCTCTGCTGACCCCTCAGTGCCTAGCAAATATTGTCTTCAATAAAACTTTCCCTCATTTTATTGAAAATAACATTATTCTTGTCATTTCACAATGCAGCTTTAAATCTCACCATAATACTAAATCTGCTCCCCTACATGTTACCGAACATATCAGATCCATTTTAGATTAGGGAGGTTAAACTGCCCTGATCCTAGTCAATCTTTCTTCATTCGGCAATGCATCTCATAACATTCTTATTTATCGTCTCCTTAAGTGTTTATTACAAGGCTCCACTCTTTTCTATCTCTCCACATGCAAGCAGTCTCTGTTCCTCCCATCACTTCAAACTGCCTATTCCATCCATTTGGCGTCCCCCACGGTTCTTCCCTTCCCCCATACGATAGTTATTGCCTATGCCACCCATATAGCTTCTTTCCTGCGCTCATTTGGATTTCAAGTTGTCTCTGACAACCCACATTGTCATCTGCATCTCTGAAAACACCTCCTCCATTCAATAAAAGTTCAACTTCTGTATGCCTTCAGTTGAAAAAAGGATGAGCACTGACCAAACATTGAAAGCTCAAATGTGAAAAACCTGGAGAGCTACTTTTTGTTAAACAAACCTCTAGATAGTCCTTTATCTGGTGGCGTTCTGAACTCAGAGCATCCCTCATTCAAGTAGTATCTGCAACAAATCTGTTTTTTCTCAACAATGTTTCCCTGAGTTTTTTTAAGACAAAACAATCATGTTTAAATAAATCCATTCCTTTAGATTCCATCTCTTGCCATAAGACCAATTTTGCAGACTCTTATCTCTTCCCAGCTGTACTATGGCCATGGCCAGACAGGCTTCTTATTCCACTGGTCATTTTCCCAGTGGTTTGCATCCCTGAGAGGACAGTTTTGAAAGCCCAATGCAGCTCCTGGTGCCTCTGTCACTTTTCCCACATCCCCAAATTAACTGCAGCAGTCACTGGTAGTCTTCAAGAAAGAGAGAACGAGAAGGAGGGGGGAGAGGTGGCAGTAACAGCTGGTGAAATGTCAACTTGGTGGGCAAGAGCTTTCAAGGTGTACTTCAAATGGAAAACATGCACACCTTTACAGATTCTGTTTTTATTTGTCTTCAGATTTCCAGTGAAAGATGAAGAAACAGCAGTTCATATGTACTTTCGGTTTAACAATCCCATAACTGCCAAACTTGGTTATGAAATGTTCTACCCTGTTTTACACCCTATTTTTCAAACATTAGTGTGAGTTTCTAGCAAAGCTGGGAAATTAAAACAGAATGACTTATGTATGCGCATGAATGCTTTTAATTTAAAGAAGGGGACTGTCACAACAATAAAACATTTTTTTTGCTGATGTCATGGGTCTTTTGCTCTTATAGACCTAGGAGTGCATGATGAAGGCACTAGCCCATTCCGTAGAGATTGTTTTTATAGTAAATAAAGTTGTCATAATAAAACCACTTTAAAAAAAAGCCTTATCGAATTCTGACCATACATTCATCTGCAGATACATTGTTTCTTACACCGCCTCACTTATTCTAAAGTCTGCTCACCTCAATTTCATCTTGCCTCCTCAGATCCATTGCACCCTTATTAGGGGCAGATCTTTTGATCTTCTCGCCATAAAAATACTGGAACACTCTTCTTCCCAAACGTAGACCCAGAGATACTAACACTTTGTGTTGACTTTGTGTTACTTTTGTAATGCAAACCCCAGTGGAAAGCTTTTTGCTGGTAAAACTCTCCAACCAAATCAGGATTTGCTTTGTAAAGTTGGACAAAGTGACGCAGTGTAGTGCTATGTGCAACACTGCACTACTTTGCGTCAAAGTGACATTCCATGGTTGGTACATGAGGTTCTGATGCAACCACTCATTGGATTTTACACATATCCTGATCTAGACCGAGATTTCTGTCAAAACCTTTACACCTCCTTAAGGCAGGGGTAATGGTGGAAAATCTTTTTAATCTCTCCACACTTTCCATGTCTGCTGAATTGTACAGTATATATAAAAAGTAGCAAAAGTAAGGCATAGTTTTTCTACTGAAATGGTCCGCTTTCAGTGCAAAATCTATGCTTGACAAAATGTTCTACCCTATTTAATGTCCATGTTACCCTCTTAGCAGCTTTGCTGCGCTCATTTGGATTTCACAGTATCTCATTGTTTCAACATTGTATTATAAAGCATATGAGAGTAGGGAACGTAAGCCATAGTTTTTGTACTAAAATGGTCCCCCAACTGCCACAACATCCTCTTTCATACCCCATGCACTAGCCTTCGATTACACTTACTACCCGCTCAGAGCAAGTGGTGCTCGTATGTAGTTAAAACGCATGGAATTAGATATTTTGGGGGTTATTACAACTTTGGAGGGGGTGTTAATCCGTCCCAAATGTGACGGATATACCACCAGTCGTATTACGAGTTCCATAGCTGGTGGTATATCCGTCACTTTACCATCACTTTTGGGACGGATTAACACCTCCTTCAAAGTTGTAATAACCCCCTTTGTGTGGTTTTACAGCTGAAAAAATCAACCTCAAATGGTAATGTCTCTTACTACTTTTTGAAGGCAAGTTACAAGCTCATCATCATTCATACCGTTTTCATGCCTAGACGTTTATATACAATGCTTGTTAAGGTGTGACAAGTTTCCAAAGCGAGTTTCCAGATTATAAATTTTTAATATATAACTCGATTCGTTAGGATATGTGTGTGACACGTTTCTTTTCCTTGTCTGTAGGATATTAGTGCTGTATTGGGAGCTGCGGCGATACAGGTTACATGAGGTAAAGTTGTTTACTGAGAGTGAAACAGGGAATGGAGTGACTTGAAACATACCCTTTGCCTGCTAAAGGAAGAAATCAATACTGTCAGGAAAGAAACTATGTAATATACTGTAGAACACGAATACTGTTCCTGAAATAAAAGCCTTTTTTGTTTGTTCCTAGCAATGCTTTCGCTTTACATTACAAGACACAAGGGAAAGCAGATTATGTGCAGATATAGGTATGGTAGAGTCTTAATAATTAAGCCATATGTAAAATTTAAATTTCAATTATGCTTTGTTTACATTACACGCATTCGTAACTGCGCATAGACATAGGCACACAAGCACACGAACTCAGTGTCACATACAGTCACAAATACATTGCTGTGTCATCAAATTCAGTCCATGAAAAACTACTGGCTTACATTACATTGAAATGGTATGCGGAAATTTGACAGGAGAACAGTTTCACACAATGTCATATTCACATTTATTTTACGTCAAATTCACTAGTGTTATTGTCTAAAGCTAGCATTCGTGAAAAGGTTTCAGGATTTGCCTATATGAACTTTGTAAATATGATCAGGGTGGGTAACGGGGATAAACGAAGTCAGAAATTGTTTGATATCGGAATTAATGTACACCTTTAATTTAAATCCGATCCCTGAACAAACCAGTTTGTCTCAAAGGATCCAACATTTTTCACATAGACTATGTCGGGAAATGAAATCTGGAGACGGGGATTAGAGGCTAATCTGCTGCTGGACAGATTCAAATCGTAGGATTGCATGTTAACGTAGCACTACTGAGAAATAGCTGTAGCAAAAGTGATCTTACACTGCATTATTGTGAGATATAATCATTTACTGAGAACAGCTGCTGCAGCAAGCACTGTAGAAGAAGCATAACTTCCTTTCTGTGGGATCCCAAAGGTTTCAAATTCTTACATAAACATGACCATAAAAAGTACATTTAAAATGGAGGGTTACAAAACAAATATGTCAGCAGGCAGATACAAACTCTAGTTATTCATATTATATTAGTACTTTAGACAGCGTTATGAGATCTAATTGTATCAATGACTGTTAACGGTGTAGGAGTGTTAGTGGTTATTGTAGACTTCAGTAGGTTTAGTGGCCAATGGCATTGTCCAAGACAGGGACTGCATTAACATGTAGACATCTTAATATGGATTGTATTTAACATTTTGACAGACATTTATATACAAGATAATTGGATGGTGTATTATTGGGTACTTTGTAGTAGAGTCTTCAATGTGGCTGTTTTTTGTAATGTCCATAGCTTCTGACACCCTAATATTTGACAAAATGCACTTGTGGTGTGTGTATATACTCAAACACTGTTAAACAGCAGTCACTTTTGATGGGTGCATTCTAATAAATTTGCAAACTTATGTTGGCTAGGGGTGGCTCCTCCACTAAGGAGGAGGAGCGTCACCCCCCACCAATAGCAGCAGCTGCAAAACATTTACTATGAAACAATAATAAAATAAGTTTGGGGTTGTGACGGGGACAAGGGGGAATGCACAGCACTCCCCCTCTGTGGGCATGTATGTTTGGCACAGAGTACTGCATTGCTGGTCTTAAGACAGCAGGCATAGACTTTCACTCTGCTTTGGAGTGTACTGGCTTGGCGCTCCGTCCAATCCTAACACTGCTTTCATGCTGCCAACAGCATGAAAGCAGTGTTAGGATTGGACGCAGGGCAGGCTGGGAGCCTGTGCCAGCAGTCCAGTCAAGGAGTGGCACAGCGCAAAAGATACGTTTTATTTTTTATTATTATAGAAATATTTTTCCAGCATACCCCACCGCCCCCTTGCCATGCGCCATGCTGCCCTACCCCTTTTCACTCCTGCAAGCTGCCACTGGTGTTGGCTCTGATATTCTATGTAATTTTTTTCTTATGTGCTATTGCATAGTCTAAGTAACTCCATATATTCTGTGCATGGTATTCTCAAGGTAGCCCGTACGAAACTAACACTTACGTTGGCAATGCCTGAGTGTAAAAATGCCTCATTTAGGAGATTCCTGGGCCTGCCATCAGACATTGAATTGCGATTCCAAAACATAAAATTGTCTAGCAAAGTACAGATTTTTCAAATGCAGGTACTGCCAGAAATGCAATGAGATTTTATTCCAATTACAGACGAATCTTCAGTGTGCACTGAACCCACTTCAAACCCTGATGTTGCCTGTAGCTGTAGTCATAATGAGGCTATGAAATAATTATTATACCATTTGTGGGAAACCCTTAAAGGTACTGCTAGATCATGCATTCTTGGTTGAAAGGGGTGGGTACCCACTTCAAATAATAATTACAATTCTTGTCAAGGGGAACCAGCAAACTCACTTAATTAACCTGGGTTTAACTCTCTGTTAGCTTGGTAGAATAGCAGAAAGGCTTAATTTACTTATTTAATTTTAATGTGAAAAGTGTTTTGAAGCACTCAAACTGTAAAACACACCAACAGAGAAATGAAAAAACAATTAAAACAAAATAGTTAAAACATTTAGATATAAAATGACACCAAACAGATAAATATACAATGAAACAAAACCTAAATTATGACTTTTTAAGCTTTTCCTAAAAATATAGGGGGTCATTACGACCTTGGGGGGCGGCTGCCGCCACCCGCCAGGCGGTAACCACCGTGCGGCCGCCTATGCGGCCACACTCATGCGGCCCCCATTATGACATTCCCGCTGGGCCGGCGGGCGCAAACCAAGTTTGCGCCCGCCGGCCCAGCGGGGATGAGGCCGCAACATAGGAGCCGGCTCCTAATGGACCCGGCGGTGTTGCGGCCGTGCGACGGGTGCAGTTGCACCCGTCGCACTTTTCACTGTCTGCTACGCAGACAGTGAAAAGCTGGCCGGGTCCCCCAGGGGCCCCAGGACACCCCTTACCGCCAGCCTCTTCCTGGCGGTGCAAACCGCCAGAAACAGGCTGGCGGTAGGGGTGTCATAATCCCCAGGGCAGCGCTGCTTGCAGCGCTGCCCTGGTGGATTATCACCGCCGGGGCTAAAACGGCGGCAAACAGCCGGCTCTGGCGGGGCCACTGCAGCGTTATAGGGCTTGAAGCACCGCCAGCCTGTTGGTGGTGCTTCCGTCCTATTAGCCCTGGCGGTCACCATAGTGTCTAAATACAGAAAGTGTTTACTGAGTTCATGTGGTTGCAGTAGACAGGCTAGAAAATCAAACATTGCAACCAACCAGGATGGACTGCATTCTGATACAGGCACCAGTTTAGGGTCCGTCAAATTTCTTCTGCAGGACGGTTCTGCAGCCTGTAACCAAAGAGGGCTCCACAAACCCAGATACCTTGCCTGGAAGGTAAGCTTGTTTGCTAAATAGGATTTGGTGCTGAAGAGAAGACCAAGTGGTAGCCGTAGGAAAGTCTACTCCAACAGCAATGCACCTTTGGAGGGTGCACTCTGCAACTTGGTCCCAGTCTCCTGTCAGTTCTCCAGGAAAATTCTCTATAAAATTATTCAAAGTACCCACTTTCTTTTTTGGACCAACTAGCCTAATTCTGCCCCTCGCTAAGGGTCTGGGAAATAGTGCGCTCCTCTTGGGGGGTATCACTTACTTCTGCACAGCCTGAAAAAGAGTCCAGTCCAGGTAAACATGGACCTGGTCAGCTGGGCAGGATGCAGGACAAACTTGAAGTTGCAAAAGTAGCACATAACTGTCAGAGTCACCAGATCCTCGGGGTCTGCACACTTTCCCAACACGTCCACCACTGAACAGCTCCAAGACACTGATAGATAAATCACAGAGGCTAAGAGAGTTCAAGAGGGGACGAGGGGATTAGGAAGGGAAACAGCTGGGAAGGAGACCTGTAGTAAGAAAAAGGTTAGAACACACAGACTATGGCAAATATGTCGAGGTACTCTCTAAGAACGTCATTCAAGAAAAATTGAAATGCTGCTGGAGCATTACACAAACCAAAAGGCATGACGGTGTATTCAAAAAGGCCATATCTTGTCTTGAATGCTGTTTTCCATTCGTCACCCTCTCTCATTCTGGCCAAATGATAAGCACCTCGAAGGTCAAGCTTTGTGTAGATTTTTGCACTCTTTACTTGTTCCAATAATACCGGAATTAGGGGTAAAGGATATTTATTCTTGATGGTGACTTTGTTCAAACCCCTATAGTCGATGCAAGATCAAAGTTCTCCATTAGCTTTTGGAACAAAAAACAAAGGCGAAGCTGCAGGAGACTTAGAGGGGTGAAGGAAGCCATTCTCCAAAAATTGATCTAGGTATTTTCGTCTAGATCAATTTGACAGTCATAATATCTATTAGGAGATAGAGTCTCTGTTCCTTAATCATCAAATACATCTTTGTAAGATGAATACTGTTTGGGCAGCTGAATTTCTTTCTCCGCGGCAGTAGCTATGTAAGAGTTACAAAAGTTTGGTACTTAAATCTTTTGGAGACATTGTTCGTTACCTAGTGCAGATGAGAACACGATTTTTCGTTCTGCCCAATTGATCTCTGGATTGTGATGAGTTAACCATGGCAAGCCGAGGATAATCCCATATTGGGGAGCATGGATCACGTCAAGAATGATTTTCTCTTTATGTTTCTTTCTTTGATTCTTATCTTCACAAATCATCGACAAGGGGATAGTCTGAAGAGTTACTGGACCTCCAGTCAAGAGTTTTCCATTGACTGCCTGGATGATTTCTGGGGTCTTCTTTTCAATACATGGGATCCCCCATGCAGGAACCAATTGGACATCAACACAGTTCCCAGTAGCCCCAGAATCGACTAGAGCTTTTTTGAAATAGATCTTTTTCTAGACCTGAACTCTTATTTCCAGTTTAAGATGTCTAGATTGTAAAGGGTCCACGGCGACACCCAAGAGCAACCCTTCTCTGCATCTCGGGTGTTTTAGTTCTCCAAACTCGACTGGTGCATTGGCTGCGACCTTCTGAACTGGACCTTGCTTGTTCTTTGGTTTGATTGGACAATCTTTGGCAAAATGGCCCTTCTGCCCACAATAAAGACATTGTCCATTTATTCTGCGTAGGTCCTTTTCATCTTTGGTCAAAGGTCTTCTGATGGTTCCAATTTCCATCGGTTCCGGCGTTCTCTCTTTCGGAGTTCTTGAGTCTCTGTTATCATGAACACGCCATGAATATTTTTCAATCTTGTTGTGCGTTCCTTTACATTCTGCTAAACAACGATCAAGCCTCAAAACAAGGTTTATTAATTCTTGACAGTCTGTAGGTTGTGGGTAGATTTGCGCTAAGATATCTTTTAGTTCCTCTTTGAGTCCCTTGTAAAACAAGACCGCTTGTTTTTCTTCAGGCCAGGATGTATCGGCAACCAGCCGGTTAAAATTGGCTCAATACGACACTAGGTCTTGATTCCCTTGGCGTAAATCTAATAATTCACGATCTGCTGACTGTGTTACAGATCTACGATCAAAAACTCTCTCAAACTCACACACAAAATTTCTCCAGTTGTACAACAAGGGACTATTTTTACGCACAAGAGGAATTGCCCAAGTAGCTGCATCCCCAGCCAAATATGATAACAAGAAAGCTACTTTGGACTAGGCATCGGGGAAAGTATGTGGTCTGCAGCTGAAGTGTAGTCCCACTTGAACCAGGAAAGATTGCGCTTTCAAAGGGTCACCTGAGAAACGTTCTGGGGGAGCTAAAGGAATTGCGGAAGGAACATTTAGGGAAACGTTTGTCGGATTACTTCCAAAAGCCTGAGAAGAAGTACCTGGCCAGGACACACCTGTGGGACTTTGTTCCTTGTTCTCTACCTTATCTTGCAACTGACTCACTCTCTCAGCTAAGCTAGTTGTCAATTCTTTGGATGATACCACCTCTGCCTGGAGCTGGGTGATAGCCTTGACTAACTCGTCCAGCATGGCCATGCTGAGAACATACACAAACCAGGAGGATAATAATTTGTGGGCTCACTATTCTGTCAGAGTCACCAGATCCTCGGGGTCTGTGCACGTTCACAACACGTCCACCACTGAACAGCTCCAAGACTCTGATAGGTAAATCATAGAGGCTAAGAGAGTTCAAGAGGGGAAGAGGGGATTAGGAAGGGAACCAGCTGGGAAGGAGACCTGTAGTAAGAAAAAGGTTAGAACACACAATATGAAAATTATATCTCCTGAAATCAATACTAGACTATGATTCTAAGCATAGTCATTCTGAAAACATGAACAATCTAAGAATTAAGTTTAAAATGCCTAAGTTTCAAGATGGCCGGATACCTGTAAGGGAATCAAGATGGATTAAATGAAAACTTTCTTATTCAAGTACTTTCCTTTACATGAGAATCAGAAAAACATTCTGACTAACTTTTAAACCAGTCATATAAATCCTTATTTGAGAATGCATACTAGGACCATACAATATTGCATCTAGAAACTCTGATCTTCTGTGTACTCTTAAAATGTTTCAACACAAATTGCGAATATTGTAGATTTATATATATATATATATACATATATATATATATATATATATATATATATATATATATATATTAAACACCATAAAAGGATTGTGCACCATGAATAACACAATATGGATTCAGGAAAATAAATCACATAACTTGTCAACTCGAATATTACATGATAAATATCTTAGAATAGTGGCACACAATGAACAACATGAATTAAACTTGAGGGGAGAATCGTGCGTCTTGCCGATTCAAGTGTCACCATGTAAAATGCCAAGAAATGGTAGTACGCAATGAATATCAAAGTCAAATCATCATTAAACGAAACGCGCGTCTTGCCGATTCGTAAACCACGGTGTAAATGCCAAAAAATAACAGCTCACAATGAGTAACAAGATCAAAGTAGAATGAAACGAATTGCGCGTCTTTTGCCGATTCTTAAGCCACCATGTAAATGTCAAGAAATGGTAGCGCGCAATGAACAACAAAGTTAAAACACCATAAAACGAATTGCGCGTCTTGACGATTCTTAAGCCACCATGCAAATGTCAAGAAATGGTAGCATGCAATGAATAACAAGATTAAATTATCATGAAACGAATCGCACGTCTTGCCGATTCGCAAGTCACCCTGCAAATGACACAAACACACAACGCGCAAAGTACTCTGTCAAATCATAAAAGAATTAGGCCCAAGAACATGAGAGTTCTCAATAACGGCGTCGGGAGGCCAGCCCAACCACCTTCTTACCGCCCAGAACAAGGATCTCCAAATGAAGAATGAAAGTCAGATGTCTGGAAGATCAAATAGGCCACCGGGACAGGAGCTCAGGAAGTAGCTGCTGCTCTGCACCGGGACCTCTGAATAGTGAGCACTTGGAGCTGGGCTGGCTCCTTTTTATGGAGTCTTGGCCCAGCCCACAACCACACCCAGACATGTTGCAGGGAAAGTCTCTAGAAGGCCCTGGAAAGGGACCACACCCTAACACACTCTGAAAGCCTGCAGCAATACATTGCAAATGAACAGCATTTGTAAGCACATTAAAAATAAGTCTTCAGGATTGAATTCTGCAATGCAAAAGGTGAAACAACAACATATCAGCACAATGCATAAATTACGTTGTTTTGAGAGTGCTGGGTTTTTGCATTCTAGTCGCCAATAGAGCGCGCACTGTTGTGGTGTTGACAATAACTTAGCATCTGTGGAATTTTAGTGTCCCTGTAGCTCACACAGGAGATCAGTCAGCAGACCCTTGCAGTTACTGCTTAGGTGAGAAGGGTGGCAGAGAGCTGGCAACAAAGATGGAGGCCTATGCAGCAAGCTACGTCAGCTGGCTTTTAAGAAATCAAGACCTTCACCATTCTAGAGAGAATTATTTCACACATCATGCCTATGCTTTTCTGAACACGCTACTCTGCAAACAACAACATTTTAGGATGCAGGCAACAATGAGATGGTAGCGGATTTACTGCTGCTGTGACAGAGCCAGGGTGAGGCTTCATGGGTTTACCACCAGAGTGCCTGTCCTTGACAGCTGCTGGAGCCCAATCAGCCACTTCCATGAGACTGATGGAAGGCCAGTGGTAACCCAGAGAGTAGAGGTATGGAGAGGTGGTGACATGGTACTGGGTTTTGGTGTGTGGGGCTGCCATCAGGCAGATGATCATGCTGCTGCATGGGACCTTTCCACAGGGCACGGGCTAAGGCTACCACCAGGCCTTAAGATGCATCTTTCAGCTGACTAACCCCATGGATGCTGGGCTGAGAAGCACCCAGCCTGCAGGGGCAGTGCTGCCCTCCTGGAGCTGGGTGAGTCTGGTACAGCTTTGATGTACAACCATGGTGGTGCAGACACATTTGCACATAATCTGGTAGGGTGGACCATGCACCCTGCCTTCTGGGCTTGGAGGGCCTACCTTAGGGGTGACATATAAATATTAAAAAGTTATGTTTACACTTTAAATGCTATGCTGAGGATGGAACACTCTCACAACCATGATGGGTGATATTACATTTGCCAAAATACAAGAGGCATATCACAAAATATGAAGGACAAAGACACCATCACATTTGTGCCAGAGTGACCCTTCACCAGCCACTAGTAACTAATTTGAAAAGTACATAAAAATATCAGAAAACTATTTTACTCAACTAATGTTATTTTGTAAGCTTCCTCTCAAGCACGCCCCTCCCGAGCAATCATAGGAAATGTTGGCCAAGAGGCTCTGAATCTGTTGCGATGCCTCTGCATAGGGCAGACTGCATTGTTGTGTGTCATTCAGGGTATAAGCGAGCAATTTACACAGCCAGTTGCACTCCTGGACTGCATATACTCTGCTGTGTCTATCATAAAGAGAGACTTGGGCTAGAGCACTTCCTCCCACCGACAACCACCTACCCTTCCATCTCTGGACTTCCTATTCCACCACCCATCCTCCACCCACCATTCCCCTACTCCCTCCTCTCTCCAATCAACCACAGCTCCAGGACCCAGCACAATGTAGGAAGGTACCCTCTTTTTGGCACATTACCCACAATTTCTGTTTAATGTCAGTGTGTTTGACTGTGTCACTGGGATCCTGCTACCCAGGACCCCAGTGCGTATGCTCTCTCTCCTCTAAATTTTGTTATTGCATACTAGTAACCCATTATTTCACCCAAAATTGGCACACTGGTCCCCCCTTATAAGTCCGTAGTTTATGGTACCTAGGTACCCAGGGCATTGGGGTTCCAGGGGATGGGCTGCAGCATTTCTTTTGCCACCCATAGGGAGCCCATGCAAAAGCTTCTACAGTACTACCATTGCAGCCTTTGTGAAATGGTGCATGCACCCTTTCACTGCCATTTACACTGCACCAGGTCACTTATAAGTCACCCATAGGTCAGGCCTTCCAACCCTGAATACTGGGTGCAGAGTACCTGTGTGTGAGGGCACCCCTGCACTAAGAGAAGTGCCCCCCGTTGTCCTGGACCATTTTCCCGGACTTCGTGAGTGCGGATACACCATTTTACGCATGCACTATACATAGGTCTCCACCTATGTACAGCGCCACAATGGTAACTCCGAATATGCCCATGTTTGGTATCAAACATGTCGGAATCATACCCCAAGGCTCATGCAAGCATTGGTTGTATGATTCCGTGCACTCTGGGAGCTCCATAGAGGACCCCCAATACTGCCATTATAGCCTTCTGAGGTTTTCCAGACAGCCCAGTGCACGTATCCTGGTCTTCTGAGAGCTCTCTGAGTAGCTGAGAGCCTCCTCGGTCTCCCCCTCCTGGGTAGAGTCCTCCGGGTCCTTCCTGGTCTCTGGCAGCACCATTGTCCGCTAACCATGAGGTTTGCGTGTGCCAAAGCTTGTTGGGGAATCCATTGACGCAAACCAGACTGCATTCATCCATCTGGAGTGGGGCATCTTCTGCACCAACCAGAAATCCGCCTCTATCTTCTTGGGTGCAATACTGACTGTTGTTTCTTACCAGAGGTTCTTATTTTGCACTTTCGTCTGGGTTAGCAGGGGCTCCTGTTCTCCCTGGACTCCTCAGTGCTTCTTTGACTTGGTCCCCTTCTTCCACAGGTCTTCTGGTCCAGGAATCCATCATTTGTATCTTGCAGTCTCTTCTGGTTCGTGCATAATTTTCTTTCTTGTGTTATTTTGTGTTCTAGGAATGTTACTGTGATTTACTCCTGCTTTCCTTGGCTCTGGGGTGGGTTCTATTACTTACCTTTGGTGTTTTCTAATACTCCCAGTGCCCCTTTACACATTACACTTGCCTAGGTGGGTAACCGACATTCGCATTCCACTTTCTTAGTATATGGTTTGTGACCCCCCTAGGCCCATTTATAACTATTGAGATTTTCACTATTTGCACCGTTTTCTAACTGTTTTTACACCTGTTTCTGTATACTAGGGTACATATTTTATGTAGCTCTTACCTCATAAGGGAGTATAGGCTCTATGGTATGTTTGGCATTTGTGTCACCAAATAAAGTACCTTTATCTTTGTAACAATGAGTATTTTCTATCATTGTGTGTAAGTACTGTGTGACTACAGTGGTATTCCATGATTTTTGCATCTCTCCTAGTTAGGCCTTGGATGCTCATCCAAACTACCCCTAGAGAGCCTGGCTTCTAGACACTGTGTACATTTCACTAATAAGGGATAACTGGACCTGGTGTAAGGTGTATGTACCTTAGGTACCTAATACAAACCAGGCCAGCCTCCTACACAGCCAGACGCACACTAAAACATAGATGTGGAAACACACTCACCTGTAGCATCACCCACCCACAAACACTAAACAAAACACATCACACAACCAAAATCATCACTATGACAAATACCAACACACAAACTCACCCACACCCCAGCACCCAGCACAAAGCACCACCACCACAGACAGCAGAACCACACACCTACACACTCCACCTCAGTACCCAATAAAAAGCACCACCACCATAGACACCACACTACATACATACACACACACACACACACCTTCAGACCGACACCCACCACAAAGTTCCACCACCACAAACACAAGTTATACACATCAACACTCACTTACATGCTTGAACCCACCTAAAAAGCACCCTGACCCTCAGCCATGCACCTACCCAAAACTACTTCCTCACCTAAACTAGCACCTAAACCCATATCCTAACCCAAGAACCCATCTGAAATCACCCACACACAAACACCCATCTAAAACCAAAACTTCACTGACACTACCTCCAAACCCACACCCTCACCCAACACACACCCAAAACAACCTCACACCCAAACAACCAAATACACACCCTTACCCACACCCACACCCACGCAAAACCACATCCTCAGTCACAAACACCCACCCAAAACCTCATCACACCCACCCAAATGCCTACTTCAAAGCACCACCACCGTCCCTGAACCCACCACCAAACACATTCATTCACCCTGACCCCCACACCTACAACCTGCCCAAAGCACCACACCGATCCCAGCATCCAGTACCTCCCAATCAATCACTTAACCCACCCAACATGTCCTTAAACCTCATTCACAAATTCACGCCTAACCACACATCAATCAAAAAAGCCCACCACCCAGAATTCTTTGAGGTGCCTGAGCTACAACAGTTCGATGAGTGAGACAAGCACCTTTATGAAGTTGAACATGAGCACAAAGGTTAATCGGAGGCAAGAAGAACTGAAAAAAATGACCTATGTACTTCATGTACATATTTTCTGTTTTTTTTTCAATTCAGATAGGAATAATCTTCACGTTTCCATTTTTTAAAATATCCTGTGAAAATTACATTTAATTATTGTTTATAACCACATGGTTTGATTTCTCATTTTCACATACACAATGAATACAGGTATCAAGTAACAATTGAGTATTAGGGCCAAAATGGGCAATTTAGCAAATGAGCTTACATTATAAGTTTGTTTACGTCCATTAAATAACAAAATACATACCATAGGATGGCTAATAACAAGGATGAAGAGAGAAAAATAAAGGAATAATTTGAGCTAATCTAAGAAGACAACCTTAAAGGGAAAAATATTTTTCAATAATAATTCCCAGTGTGCTGAATTTCCACATGTCATTATATGTTATGGTAAGATCAGGAAACCTGTCTGAAATGGTGCATTCAAATGTTTAGTAACAATCAACTACACATGTAAGTCAAGTTGTCCTGCAAGTATTAAAACAATGATGTGAAATAGATTTAATATAGTACTAACAATAATGTTTATATGAAACATGGCTTGCTTTCCTTGCAATTCTGTCCTATTGCTGGAGATATATCTGAAAGTGACAATGGATTTTAAATGGTGAAAAAAAGGATATTAAGGCACATGTCGATAAACATGTCTAAAAGCTATTGGGAATCCTTCTTAAGTAAGCAATCACTACAATATGCATCTTAAATAACATAAATATAAAAAATAAATACAACAACAAGTGAACATTTACAAAAAGTGACCATAAGCAAAATAGGAATTCTGTGACAATTTTATTCTGAGTCGAACAAACCCTGACCTTATGAAACGGGGAATTACGAGACCTGTTAGAAATCAAAAACATGTGGCGCCAGGTTGTGGTTCATCACCTAATATGAAAAACAGGTAAAAAAAAAAGCCTTGCTACATCAAATTCAAGGTGAATAACCAGTTTGAAAAGGTAAGGGGGCTGTGTTATCCCCTTTTATTTGTTGAAAACTGCCAGGACAGTTGTGGAGGGTTAGCCACCATGAATATGCCAATAGAAAGCAAAATCTTAATTGAGCAGCAGAGTTCTGGCTGACACATCACCATCAGCGGCTTTTAGTCCAATACTCTGTCAATGGAGGACTCTTAGTGTGACAGAGATGGAAAAGATTTGACAAAGTTTCATCTATCATACTGCTGACATCTAAATCAGGTGGGTGGACAGTCACGCCGGTGGACAGTTGCAGCAATGATTTTTGATGGTCCAAACACATCTACCAAGATATAAATCAGGCGACATTTTTATTTTCAGATTCAAACGTTCTCCCATCAAAAGCAAAAGGTTCAGCAGAATCTTATCCAATGGCTACCTGGCTTTGAGAGGATTTCACAAGATACCTTTGCAAAGCGATCGGGCAGTAGAAATGCCCACTAGACACCAGGGAGTTTATTTTTTTATATATACAGTTATGAATAAGGGGAGCAGCCCCTTGGGCAAGGGTCGCTCCCCAAGTGGGGTGGCAGAAACCATTAGACACCAGGCATTGTTTATTTATTTAATTTTTTTGCAGGAGGAGAGAGGCCCCTTAGGCAAGGATCGGTCCCCTGGGGGCAATTGTTTTTTTTAGGGCATTTCTGCAGATCGGCCTATTTTTATTAGGCCAATATGCCCCGAAGGGGGGGCAGAAACCACTAGGCACCAGGGATTTCTATTTTTGCACCAATTTCACACAAGGGGATCAACCTCTTAGGCAAGGGTGGCTCCTCTGGGGGGCCAAATTTATTTTAGGCCATTTCTGTCCCCCTTTGGGGTAGATTGGCCTATTTCTATTGTGTGTATGTGTTTGTTTTGTTGAAATTTGGCTTCTCTATGATTCTAGAATTTTCTGTCACTGAAATGTGAGGAAAAAGTGTTTTTTGGCCGAATTTTGAGGTTTGCAAAGGATTCTGGTAACAGAACTGGGTGAGAACCCCACAAGTCACACCAACTTGGATTTCCCTAGGTGTCTAGTTTTATACACAGACAGGCATTTTACACAAAACATGTCAGTTTTCAATGTAAAAATGTGATGTGTCCATGTTGCGTTTCCTGTAGCGGGCATTAGGTCTACCCATGCAAGTGAGGTACCATTTATATGGGGAGACTTGGGGGAACACAGTGTTAATGCCCCTTGTCTTTCCCTACATTTTTTCCTTCCTAATGTAAGATAGTGTGGAAAAACGACCTCTATTTGAGAAATGTCCTGTAATTCCCATGCTAGTATAGGCACCCAGGAATTCAGAGATGTGCAAAGAACCACTCCTTCTCAACACCTTATCTTGTGCCCATTTTGGAAATACAAACGTTTCCTTGATACCTATTTTTCACTCTTTATATTTCACCAAATGAATTGCTGTATATCAGGTATACAAGGAAAACCCACTACAAGGTACAGCTCCTTTATTGGCTCTGGGAACCTAGGGTTCTTGATGAACCTACAAGCCCAATATATCCCCACAACCAGAAAAGTCCAGCAGATGTAATGGTATATTACTTTTGAAAATCTGACATCGCAGAAAAAGTTATAGAGTAAAACGTGGAGAAAAATGGCTTTTTTTTACCTCAAGCTCAATATTGTTTTATTTCAGCAGTTATTTTCTCTAGGAAAACCATGTAGGATCTACACAAATGACCCCTTAGTGAATTCAGAATGTTGTCTACTTTTCATAAATGTTTAGCTTTCTGGGATCCAGTGTTGGTTTCACACCCATTTTCGTCACTAACTGGAAGGAGGCTAAAAGCACAACAAATAGTAAAAATGGGGTATGTTCCAATACAATGTCAAAACTGTATTGAAAAATGTGGTTTTCTGATTCAAGTCTGCCGGTTCCTGAAAGCTGGGAAGATGGTGATTTTAGTACCATAAACGCTTTGTTGATGCCATTTTCAGGGGAAAAAAACACAAGCCTTCTTTTGCAGCCCTTTTTTCCCATTATTTTTTAAAAAGCAAACGTTTTGCTGTATTTGGGCAAATTGCTTGGTTTCCTCAGGGGGAACCCCCAAACTCCGGGTACCTCTAGAATCCCTAGGATGTTGGAAAAAAAAGGACACAAATTTGGCATTGGTAGCTCATGTGGACAAAAAGTTATGAGAGCCTAAACGTGAACTGCCTCAAACAGCCAAATAAAGGTCAGGCACCTGCAAGGGAAAAGGTCTGGCAGCTAAGGAGTTAAGCACGAACAGCAATCATCTGGTTGGACTGGATTGGTACCTAGGCATGATTTAAGGCTGGCATCGATGGAGCAAAGTCAGATACAGAAACCACAAAACCAAGTTTGTTCCCGTCAGAAGCATAGCTTTCTGGCTTACGGCCTCATTACAAAACTGGTGGTCCTAAGACCTCCAGTCCGAAGGTGGTGGTCAGACTGCCAAACTCCAGTCGGTCCGACCACCAAATTACAACCTTGACAGGCGGACCCATCTAAAGACTATATCCCTGCCAGGAACATGGTTCCTGATGTGATGGCAGTAGGGGTTGTACTCAGCCAGGACGGTGCTGAACTCAGCGCCACCTGGCTGATTACAAACCCACTGTCTACCAGTGGGACCTCACCATGAAAAGGCTGGTGGGAAACAAGTGCCGGGGGCCAAAGGGGGACTCCTGCACTGCCCATGACACGGGCCAGTGCAACAGCCCCCCTGCCCAGCACTAATGAAATGCGCACTATCTGCAAAGCTGAGGGTACTGTGTGGCCCCCTCTGTGCTGTGGTATAGGACTTACTCCTATATCGTAGCACTATTCCCGCTGGACTGACTGGCGGGAATGTGTATAACAATGTTCCCACCGGTCAGCTAGGCATTTTAAGACTTTTAATGGGAACGTCAACACCATGGCGGTGGCGTCCTCCCTGTGAAACAAACTATTTTAATGGAAGCCTGAATTGACTCATTAATGTATTGGATGAGGCTCCCTTTCTGCGATTTTTGTAATGGATGGTCGCCACATTTCTCCCTTTCAGTCAAATTAATGAGCCCCATTGAGCAGAGTTCAGAATACATTTCTACAGGCTCTATCTGTGACGTTAATACAAAAGAAATTATTTTAGCAGCAAGGTCAGTTTCAATTTCAAATGACTCTTAAGAAAAGTCACCTGGCCTCTGTATTTCTGTTATGCAAATTAATGAGCTTATCAAAGAATGTGAAATTGCTCCATTGTAAAGGTGTTTGTACATGCAAAGCTGACATGTCTGTTTTTATAAACAAACAAATGGCCTACTGATGCAGCAAGCTTTAGATTTCCTAGATTTTCTTCTAATTACTTCATAGTGCCTCCTAGTCACATCTCGGCGTTTGTGTCATCCATTGCAAAGGCCTCCAGAAAAGTCAGCACATCACTTTATTTCTGTCAACCAAATTAGTCATCGTTTTAAGAACCAAACGCCTGCTTTATTAACATAACATAAACTTCGTACAATGAGTCAAGACAGACGTTAGGGAATCGTGTTTTAGGGTTTTTTGTTTTCATTTATTATGTCGGTCAAGAATAGCTCATGCTCCAAACAGCTCCATGAAAGTCCTCAATATTTACCAAATGCCAACTATTTACAAAATAGTACCATATTGATAACATCATCGTGACATTTTCACTGAACAGTATGTCTTGGTTGGGGCAACTCTTCAAAGTGTGTAATGCTGACGAGGCTCTTATTTAACTGCAAGTTCAGTCTCATTGTTTTACTGTCTTCATGAAGGCTGTATCCATCACTGCTGTAGGAAGCACTTCAATGTTTCTGCTAATATAAAGCATTTGAGTGAATGAACAATATCCTTGATGTGGTGTGGTTCTATCTCATTTATTTGTGGTTCATTCTCGATTTAACTCCCTCATGCGCTAAAGTTACCAGGCCTCTGCTTAACAATACAGGTTTTTCTGGAATAGACATGGCCAACAAGACGAAAAGTCCTTCCACCATGTTGGATGAAGTATCCTAGGTTTGTGATTTCCTGTTACCCCTTGTGTGCCTCATGATTTCCATCTGAACATTAGCATGCATAGGCATGTATTGGAATTTAATGTGTCCCCTATTTCTCGCTGTTTTAATGAGCACGGGCTTCTGTCCTATCCCAGCTGTTTCTACAATATCCAGCCAGAACTCCATTTGCCACCTTACTTTTCAGAAAGGAACTTTGGTCTTGCGATTCTTGCTCCAGTGCTTTGCCATTTCAGAGCACCTTAAATTTACATGGCTGCTAAACATCAAGTAGCTAGTTCGGCATACCTCTTGCCAATATGGCTGGATCCACTGTGTCTGGCTAATGGCATTGGTTCATATGGCGCTATATTTCTAAACTTGAGGAGGGTATTTTGGACATCTTCAAAACCTTTTTCTTCCCAATTAGCTGAGTTTGTGGTGGTTAAAATCCAATGGAAAAGTTAACAGATTCATATTAAGTAATTAGGCCACATACCTCCCTTCAAACACAATTTGTATGTGAATCCTCTTATCCTAATTGCTTACTTAAGAGGAGTGTTATAGTAAAATGCCCTTTTGAGTGGTCACTCCATATTCTGCTAAATAGTTTTGCTGGTTTTTGGTCTCTACACACTGAGACATTGCTGCTTGGTGCCCATTGTATGTCTTCTGCCCCTAAATCATGTTGAATTGGTATTTACCTAATGGGCATATTTAACTTACCTATTAGTCCCTAGTATGATAAAAAAAAAAGTGTACCCAGGGCATGAAAGTTATATGTCACTAGTGGCCTACAGCGGCCATTAGGCAACCACAACAGTGACAGTGTAAATAAAACTGCAGGCCTACCATTGTAGGTTGCTTGTGCAGTTTTAAAACTGCAAATTTGAACTGCCAAAATAACCCTTTTTTGACAAGACTTAAACCTTTCCTTTACATATTAATAAGCAATAAGGCAGGGTGGGTGATATTTAAAAGTAGGACACTCAAATGTTAATGTTAAACATGTATTTAAAGAGAAAAGGTCCCAGATGCTGTTTTCACTATAGCAATGGTAACTGTTCCACAGGAAAGCGTTGAGATACAATATTAAAATTAATAATGTTAACTTGAGCTAGGAAACAACTACAAATGTAATTATTGGACTTCTTAAAATATGTATTACGATCCAAATTCACTGGTAAAGTAAGATTTCAAATTAATATTTCAGAAAAGGTACTTTTAGAAAGTTACTTTTTTCCTGCAAGATCTCAAACTCTCACCCAGGAGCTGAATAGTCAGATCCTTAGCTGTACAAAAGTGTGTGCCTTCTAATTTCATGAAACTTTGTGGCTCCAAAGACCTACATGCACTGGGACTGCCAAGTCAATCCAACAAAGTTGCGATGATGCTGGGCCAAAGTTTCATGTTGCTTTTGCTTGGAGCTTTTCCACAGCAGCAAGCCTGTTACAACAGAACATCACAGAGAGGGTATCTGGCCTTGTGAAGCTCTGTTTAGCTATAGCTTGCAGCTATGCCCAACTGGAGGAATCTGAGATCGAAAAAAGTGACTAATTCCAAATGTACAAATCTTTACCTGGTGAAGGCACCAAAAGGATCCAGCCAGCTATGGCAGAAAGTTTAAATTTCTCCCACTCAGTGCTTTCCTGCCAAAAGTCAACTGCTTCATTGGGACTCCACTATATCTGATGCCTCTCCAGCCTCTTGAAGCCCTTCTCGGCCACAGCCTGCTGACTTACCCCACTGAGCATTTTTTAATTTTATTTTATTACAACCCGGCAGTTGGTGATAAAGCGGCGGTAATACCGCCAACAGGCCGGTGGTAAAAAAACTTCGAATCACAACCATGGCGGAAACCGCCAACACAGACAGCCACTTTAACATTCTGACCGCCACGGCGGTAGCAACAAACACCGTGGCCGTAACTGCCAACAGACAGGTGGAAGACAATGTACCGCCCACACTATTACAAGGCACCTATCCGCCAGCTTTTCCGGGATGGTACCAATGCCATCAAAAGCACAGCGGAAACAGTCTTTGGAGCCGAAACCACTCACCTCTCGACACCCAACAAGGAACCAGGACACCATGGAGCCCGAGTTACAGGTGTTACCAATGTTGGTTTACCTCCTCATCTACCAGGAACATCAAAGACTGTGGCGATGACCACAGTGAGTACTGAACCTAGCACACAGGGAAGGGGGGAGGAAAAAGAGAGTGACACACACACGCAATACGCAACACTCCAACCCCCAACCCCACCCTCACCCACAACTCCATACACACAAACCCATCCAAATACATCACAGATACACCCCGTCACCCCTGGAAGAACACAAGGACCAAATGAAATGATTGTAACAAGTTTAATCATCGAAAATTCAGATAGGCCAAGATAACTTTAAATCATCAGTATATACAAATATTTACAGCAAGTACACAAGTCCGTGAACTGTTCCATGAAACGTACGTGTATCAGTGGTCCCAAAAAGCATGGGCGAAGCCCACACATGTCAACTGCCTCAAAACGGAGAGAATACTGCAGGAGCATCAGGTTGAAAAAAACACAGGCATCTCAGGGGGAAGGGGAGGGGGGCATCTCAGCCAGATGATGGGACAACACCACTGCTCCTCGAGTGGGCTCCATGCCCACTGCTTTATCCTGGGGAGTGCAAAGCCACAGTCTCTCAAGTCTCTCAAGTGGGTGGTTTGCCCACTGTTTTATCATGTGGAGTGCAGAGCCACAGTCTCTCAAGTGGGTGGTTTGCCCACTGCATTATCCTGGGGAGTGGAAAGCCACAGTCTCTCAAGTCTTTCAAGTGGGTGGGTTGCCCACTGCTTTATCCTGGGGAGTGCAAAGCCACAGTCTCTTCAGCGGATGCTGTTCTCCTCTGGTTCTGGAGGGGGCATGATACCCAGAGTGCTTCATCCTGCCAGGGATTGGGGTAGTGGATGCTGTTCTCCACTGGTTCTGCAGGGGGCATGGTGCCCCGAGTGCTTCATCCTGCCAAGGATAAGGCAAGAGGATGCTGTTCTCCACTGGTTCTGGAGGGAGCATGGTGCCCAGAGTGCTTCATCCTGCCAAGAGCTGGGGTAGTGGATGCTGTTCTCCACTGGTTCTGGAGGGTGCGTTGTGCCCAGTGATGCTGCACCTGGGGTGTGGCAGTTCCCATTCCCTTACCTGGGTGTCTGAGCTACGAGAATTTCAGGAAACAGGTAGCATGATACTCCATGGAGGCAGAGCCACACTCCACCCTGTGGCGACTTAGCCTGCCAACTGCTGGTAGTGCCAGTGCTGGTTGTGGTGCCTCATCTAGTGTGTTCAGGGTCCAGGACTTCTCCTGCAGCCTCGGACAGCTGCCCACTGGGGATGCTGCTGATGTCTGCTGTAGTGGCACTGGCTAGGCACGTCGCGGGGCAGGTGGCGGTTGCTGCAGCTGAGTCTGCGGCGGAGATGCTGCCGGTGGTTCAGGGGTCTGCACTTGTGGAGGGAGAAACCAGGCCATCTCCTTCAGTCTCGGAAGGGTGCCCACTGGGGATGATGTTGGGGACTATAGTAGAGGCACCAAACATGCAGATGGCGATGCAGGTGGCGGTGCAGGTGGAGGTCGGTGAGGCGGTGGCCACCACTGTACAGGTTGCTGTTCTGTCTTGCAGAAGGGGTGACACCAGTCCCTCACCCGGAGGCTCAGTGCCCTGAGCGGACTTCCCTTTGCCCTTGTGTCCCTTCCCCACCTTGGAAGTCTCTGCTGGAACCTTGGCATTGTCCTCTTTGGTTCTGTAAGAGGCCTTGCTGGGTGGTTGGTGTGGCTTTTCCCTTCAGCATGCGGGCCCCTTCTTTACCTTGGCAGGTGGTGGAATAGGGTGGGCCTTGGCCTCACTAGGTGGCATACTGGTAGCCCTGATGGGTGCCGCCTTAGATTTTCCTGTACTTGCAGGGACCACAGTGGTCGAGGATTTTGTGGCTGAGGTGCTGGGCTGGGATCTGGATATCCTGGCCCTAGGGGAAGGACAGGGGTGAGGTGTAGGGAAGAGGTCACTGGAAGCTAGGAAAAGGATTTTAGACACACTGGGATGGGAAGATGGAGGGGGTTTGGGAGTGGAGGAAGAGGTAGTGGTTTTAGGCGGTGTACGTCTACTGAGTTTGGGTGAAGGTGCATGGGCTGGAGGGTGTTGTGAGGTGGATGGCTGTTGAGTAGGTGTGGGCCTGTGTTTGTGTAATTTGGGAGGAGGGCTCACATACAAAATGGGAGAGAACACAGGGGATGTGTGCATGGCAGTAGGGGTGGTGATTGCATGTGAGCGGTGTGTGGTGATGGGCGTGCTGATAATGGATGTAGTGGCTGTGCATGTAGTGCATGCAGGTGTGAGTGGAGACGAGACTGGGAGGGAGATGGACGACGTGGAGGGCGAGACAGTGAAGGCAGTGGATGTTGGTGTGTCTGCATGGGGATGGTGCTTGTGTGAGTGCCTGTGGGATGTGTGGTGCTTATGTTTGCCAGAGCCACTTTTGTGTGTTGATGTGTGTGCATGCTGGTCTGATGGTGTGCTTGGGATAGGCTGAGGTAGAGGGGATTGAGTCGGGGTAGTGGAGGTTGGAGGGGGGAGGCTGGACACAGGGACAATGGCTGCCATCAGTGCTGAGGCCAGAGCCTGAAATGCACTCTGTTGGGCTGCCACGCCAGAATGAATGCCCTCCAGATATGTATTTATTTGTGGCAAATGCCTCTCAACACCCTGGATGGAATTCAGAATGGCTGACTGCCCAACAGTGAGGGATTACAGGAGGTCAATAGCCTCCTCACTGAGGGCAGCAGGGCTGAGGTGCCTGGGCGAAAGAGATGCCCACTCTCCTGGGTGAGCGGGCACTGGAAACACGCTGAGGGGCTGCTGTGAGGGCGGTGCTGGTAGGGGGAGTGGCGGCTGTACCTGTTGTTGCGGTGGGCACAGAGGTGCCCGCCACAGCAAGGGAGCTCCCATCAGAGGAGGAGTCGCTATCGCTGGTGTCCTCTCCTGTCCCCGTCATGGAGCTCCCCTCATCCTCCGTCCCACTGGTGCCTTCAGACTCCGTACATTCACCCTCCTGAGTCATGTGGGTTGTGGCTCCCTCCTGCTCAGGTACCACTATTCGTCCGCCAGATGATGCTAATGCACACAAGGACAGGGTGACAAAACAAAAAGGGGGGGAAGACAGAGGAGACACATGGTCAAACCAGCAACACCATTACCGTTGGCAGACACAACACACAGGGAGCAGCCCTATGCACTAGGCCATGCACTAACAGTTCTTAGGAAAATCACCTGGCCATGGAGGACTATACCTAAGCCCTTTTGCTGCACACCTGGAACCCAAAGGAACCTGACTAGGTGTAGATGGCCACTACCACAATTGGGGTTGGAGTGCCACAGAGCCTGCCTAACAAGGGACCTACCCTACCAAGTTAGCCCTGGCCTAGGGAAACCCACAGCCCACTTCCCCCACCCAGACACCTTGCAAAGCGCGCAGAGTAAGCTGAATGACACTAGACTCACCACTTGTGGCTGCTGTGATCCCCTCAAGTGCCCATCCAACTCCGGATATGCCACTGCCAGGATCCAGTACATCATGGGGGTCATGGTGCAATGGGCACCCGTTCCACGTTGGGAGGCCATCCCCAGCTGGGCCTCCACCGTCTTCTTGCTCCAGCAGTGCAGGTTCTCCCATCTCTTGCGGCAGTGGGTGCTCCATTAATGATAGACGCCCAGGGTCTGCACTTCCTTGGCGATGGCACGCTAAATTCCCTTCTTCTGGTGGGCGCTGACCTAGAGGAAATGTAAAGTAAGAATGGTTTTTACTCCCCCATCCGATTATTATTACTCATTGGCCACAACTTCCCAAACATGCCCTGATACACATACAGTACACTCACCATCCTCACATGCTGGCCACAGCCCTCCCACCATGTATCTTCCATCAACGCCACTCCATACATTGAGGTCCCATCCACCATGCACACAGTCTACTCACCTGTTTGTCTGGAGGACCGTAGAGTAGCGTGTACTGGGGGAGGACCCCATCCACCAGGTTGTCCAACTCCTCCAAAGTGAAGGCAGGGGCCCTTTCCCCAGACACTGTAGCCATTGTCGCTTCCAGACCGAGGTCACAGCAGCACTTGCAGTGAAGGTCCTCTCCTGTTGAAGGTAAGGTGTCAAGTGAGTGAACAGATAGTAAATGGTGGTCACGTCTGCGGCGGTGCGTACCGTCACCGCCGGCATACATCGTCATTGGTTCCTGGAACCCATAGGGCCCAATGATAACCAATGCTGAATTGCGTGGCGGTCTTCGTCCGCCTACTGCGACGCTGCACCACGCCAGCACAGTTACCTCATTTCCCCTTGTCCCTCCTTACAGGTCAGGCATCTGCCATTTCAGGGGGCCACATGGCAGGGCACCTAACTGCGTCACAGCACTTTTGGGCAGGAATACAGACTGACAGCGCCACACACAGATTAAATCACAATAGTGCAAAATACCCTTGTGCAACCTATGTGGTATATGACCCTCTGCTTCCCCTTCTCCTCCATAGGGCACATCTGCTGGGGCAGATGATGAGATGGCGTCATCCTCCGGTGTACAGACCCATGGTGGACCGGTCGACAATGGAAGACAGACACATCATTATCACCGACAGACTTGATTGTGCCGCAATCCATGAACTGTGTGCCCAATTGGTGCCAACCTAATGTCAGCTATCCGCCATCCCACAGAAATCCCCGCTCTAGTGCAGGTCCTGTCAGTGCTCCATTTCCTGGCCAGTGGTTCCTTTCAAACAACAGTGGAAATGGCATCAGGGATGTTACTGTCAATGGTCTCTAATGTGTTGTCCAGAGTGTTATCTGCCCTGCTGAAAGACACTCGTGAAAGTACAAACTGACTCCAGATTGTTTTGTGATTCAAGGGTGTTTATTTAAGTGCTAATCAGTGGAGGGGTATGTGCAATGGGCTGGGGTGATGGTGGAGGAATGTCCATGGTAGAGTCCAGTCTATTGGTATCACAGGTGCATTGTCCAAGGGGGCATAGGAAGTGGAGTAATGGCAGCTCAAGGTGGTCAGGGTGACATAGTGGGACAGAAGGGTGACAATCAGGAGAGTCGTATTTCCTGGCGGGGGTCTTGGCAATGTTCTCTGTCTTGTGCCTGGGTCGCAGGGACCGTTTGCAGGGTGGTTCTCCTGCAGGGGGTGGGGTGCTTGTGGCCTGTCCACTAGCGCCGGCAGATTTGGAGGGCTGTTCATCATTCAGGCTAGTGTCAGGGGCCCGTTGGTCTGCCACTGTGTCCCTCATGGTGTTGGCCATGTCTGCCAGCACCCCTGCAATGGTGACCAGGGTGGTGTTAATGGACTTCAAGTCCTCCCTGATCCCCAAGTACTGTTCCTTTTACAGCCGGTGGGTCTCCTGAAACTTGGCCAGTACCGGGCCCATGGTCTCCTGGGAATGGTGGTATGCTCCCATGATGTTGGAGAGTGGGTTTCCTGGGCCTGGCCTTCCCCTGTCGCACAGCATTCCTCCCAGTTTCCCTGTTGTCCTGTGCCTCTGTCCCCTGAACCGTGTGCCCACTGCCACTGACTCCAGGTCCCTGATTGTCTTGGGTTAGTGTGTTTGCCTGGGGTCCCTGTAGTGGTGGACACACTGCTGATTCACGTGTCCTGGGGACAGTGGCATGGGCCTGCTGGGTGGGTGCTGTGGTGGTGTTTCCTGAGGGGGAGGGTAAGCGGTGGTTTGTGACAGTGGCAAGGGAACCAACTGTCCAGAGGTCCCTGATGGGCCAGTCTGGTTATCTTGATCCAGGCGTGCAGAGCTGCTGTCGTTACTGTGGGCCACTTCTATGGGGGGACTGGATATGGCTGGCACCTCCTGTCCGGTGACGTTGGGCAGGGGTCCTGTTGGGGTGTAAATGCATAGTTTTTGTATCTGTGTGTGCCATCTTGTGCAATGGGTGAGTTTCCCTCTCCTCCTGTGCTTGCATTATTGCCTTGACCCTTGTGTGAGTGGTGATTTTGTGGCCTGGGTGAGTCTCTCTACTGGACATGCTTTGGTGATGGGTGTCAATGCAGGTCTGTGATGGGTGTCCATGCATTGGTGTTACATGCAGGGCTTGGTATTGAGATGTGTGGGTTGTGATAGTGGGGTATCTGTGAGGTGTTGGGGTGATGGTGATGGTGATGACATGCAGGTAGGGCGGGGGGATATAGTAGTAAAGATTTGCCTTACCAGAGTCCAGTCTTCCGGCTACTCCTGCGAGGTCCTCAGGTTGCATGATCGCCAATACTTGCTCCTCCCATGTTGTTAGTTTTGGGGGAGGAGGTGGGGGCCCACCACCAGTACTCTGTACTACTACCTGGTGTCTGGATACCACGGAACGCACCTTCCTCCGTAGGTCGTTCCACCTCTTCCTGATGTCATCCCTTATTCATGGGTGCTGTCCCACTGCGTTGACCCTGACGAGAATTCTCCGCCATAGCTCCATCTTCCTTGCAATGGATGTCTGCTGCACCTGTGATCCAAATAGCTGTGGCTCTACCCGGATGGTTTGCTCCACCATGACCCTGAGCTCCTCCTCAGAAAACCTGGGGTGTCTTTGAGGTGCTATAATGTGGTGTGGGTGATGTGTGAGGTGCTGTTTGTTGTGCTGTGTGATGTGTTGTGTTGGGGTGTGTTCTTTGAGGTTCATGGATGTTGTATGGGTGATGGTGTTGTGTGCCTGTGGATCCTGGTGTTGTGTTTGCTATTCTCTCGTTCCCTGCTTCTTCCAAAAAGTTTGTTTCAAGGGGTTGTGGGTAAAGTGGGGGGTGTTTTATAGTGGTGTGAGTGTGTGGGTGTGGTGTGTGTATGTGTATCAGAGGTGTGTGGTTTGAATTGTCCAATGTGGGGGTGTTTTGTAAATGTGTGTGTATTTTGATTGCAGCAGTGTGTACCGCCAATGGATTTCCGCAGGTTGGAAGACCGCCGCGTTAAATCGTGGGTCGTGATACTGTGGGCATATTTCTGTGATGGTGTAGGTTTTGCTATCGCTAGTTTATCACTGACCTTTGGTGTGGAGGACTTGTGTGGGTGTCTGTATTGTGGCGGATTACGAGATGTGGGTCGTAATACCTGTAGAGGATTTCCGCCGCAGCCACAGTATCTTGGCGGCTGTCAGCACTGCAGTAAGCGTGATTTACCACCAGGGTTGTAATGAGGGCCTAAGAGCCTTATTATAAGTTTGCAATGATAAGCCATATAATTCCAGGGAATACGAAACATGTGAAGTCCTTCTTAATACAGACTATAAAAAAGTGTTGTACTACGACTATGTATATTTTTATTTCGTAGAAAAAGACAAAGGTTAAAGTAACGTTATAATAAAGTGTAATAAAAAAAAATATTTTTTTTTTTTTACAGAAATTCAAGAAAAAAACAGTGAAAGCAATGTTATAGCTAGTTGAATTTGTCATTAATGAACATTTGAACATTAATGTTTTGAACTAAAAAAAACAGAACTTCACCAGTTATAAATAGCAGAGCTAACTATAATTTGCATCCCGCTATATACTGCTTATTACATCACATATGACATTGCTCATGACATGTTCTATCATATCATTTATTACATCACTGATGACATCTTTGATGACATCACTGATTACATCATCAAATGAGTTCCTTAGTTTGTTTTATAGTTTACATAGTGGTGGATAACTACCATATTACTAGTCTACCTTGTTTTGTACAGCCTGTGTCCAGTTAATGTGTGTGTTTACAAAGACACATGCACTCGTAATGCATTATAGGTGTGTGGAGGTATTGAACATGTTGCAGACTTTTCTCCAGCATGTTCCACACAAGTGTTTTGGCTCTGTAGAAACATTTCTAAAAGAGTAAAGATTCTATCTAAAAAATATTGAATACCTCCTTAGTATTGTACGCAACCTTGATTGTCTCAACATGACAATGTCTACTTAGCATAGAAGACGGTGTGCACCAGGTACTAACCCTGTATACATGTGCTTGCTTTGCTTCAGAAGATGGGATATGTGTAAATGTTTCTCGGCATTATGAAGGCTGCAGGTATTATGCAGGTATTATGATCTTTAGCACTTTCAGACCTTGGTTATTTTAAGTGAGTAGTCACTCTTTGGACAAGTTTTTCATAGAGTGTATATGGTAACTGTACACTTATACTTTTCAATACTCCGTGGTGTAACAGGTAAATACTGTCTGTAGTAGGGCATTAGTTATGTAACAGGGACAGAGTATCTGGAAGAACTTGATTTTCCCTGAACACCTGTATAAAGATTCAATACCATGTGCACTATAGTTTACCCTTTTATTTATGGTTCTGTTGTGGGTTCTGTTTAGCTCCCAGATTAGGCACCCCTATTTTAGTTATTAGGGCCATGACCTGTGCCTTTTAAAACACATACACATATTATTCACGTGTAACTGAGAGAAAGGGGTTTGATCTGTCGACCACAACTTTCCTGGGGAGCCAGAGTGTATTTTTTCTAGGCTGCCACAAATCACCTTTAATTTTAGGTGGCTAGCCGAAAAGGTCAGGCCGATAGCTTCCAGTCGGTGTGGGACTGACTGAGTCACCCTCATGTGGTGGTGCTGCCACCCTAAACCAATCAGTCTTACTACCATTGTAAGAGTCCTATGTCATGGCACCACTAACGTTTGGTCAGACGCTTTTTTAACAGATCTCCTAAGTATCTCTGTCTTGTGTGCTAAAGGTACCCTAATTACCTTTATAAGGAGACGTCCGTGGTGTTTGGGAAATATCCTCCTCAGTTAAATGTTAGGCTGTAGGTTGTTCAAGCTTGAAACTTAAAAGTATTCCCTTGTTTTTGTCTTCTCAACTCTGATTCCTATCTTTTGATATGGTGGAAGGAAGACCAGTAAATATAACAGAAAACTGTAGACAACCAGTCACACAGTATGTACTTGCTAATAGGCTTTCTAATGAGGGTAGGAGATGTTACACTTGTGGTTGAGGCACACGATGCATACAGAACAGAAATGTTTTACTTGTGGGTCACCTTTCCTGCAGTCAGCACAGATATAAACACATTTCATACATACACAGTTGCGACTGTACCTCATCGATACAGAGCTTACCAATATTTAGGGTTACCTTTAACTTCCCAAAAACACCACAAATTGGCTTGAAAGTGCCCTCCCACATGTAATACATGTTAGTTTAGGTCCCTTAAGCAATGATCGACCTACATGGCCAGCATTGGCTACATACTCACCACATCCCAATGTACAAAACGTGCCAGTAGCAGAATTACGTACTTTATACAACAATCTTGTTGATATTTATTGATGCTTAATACAATTCATAATGCAATATTAAACACCGCCCCAGTGAGGGCTGCTCAAGCTGTAAATCAACTGGCTATAACAGGGACAAATCCGCAAACAGACCACACAATAATGGGTAAAGCACCCACCAAACTGGAGGAAATTCAGTTTTCGGATTGCACAAAAACCAAACCACCTGGAAGTAGTGTTTCCCCATACTGGACCCCAAGATAAACATAGAATTCTTACAATGTGCTTGCCTTCTAGAATGGTTCCCTCCATAGATGACTGTGCCACTTGGGGCTCAGTCTTTGCTGCAGTCTATACCAACAATTGGTACATCGACACAAGCAAATCTTACGGAAGTCTTAAACATGGGGCAGCCCCTGTCCTGGATTTGCAGATGAAATGAATGTGGAATTTTGAAACAGTCTGCTCAATTATTCTAAGTAATACTAAAGGGGAAGCAGTAACTTTGGCACTATGGCAGCGGCACCAGGATGCTCCTCAATAAGATCGGGAACGTGAGCGCCACAGATTATTTATGAAACTTATTCTAGTATAGGTCGGAATAGTCTGAGGGCCAGACTAAATAAACCACAATTACACGGTAATTCAGGTAAGGATAATACCATGAAAGTGCAAGGGTGCTCTAAAAAAATGCTGAGATATAACAAAATCTAATAAAGATAAAAGAAGCCAAAGAGGAGAATATCCACATTCGGAGACCTCAGAAAAAATATTCAACCTTAGAAATAGGGAAACTTTAAAAACGTATGACACATATCAGTATACTGATACTTGCCCTTATAGTTCCTTCCACAACTCACCGAGTATGTGAAACCAAGGAAGGAGTCACAACACTCTTCAGAGATTTTAATTCAAAAGGAAGAGAAACTCCCACAACAAAAGTTGCAGCAATTTCAGCTAAACGTGCAAAGCATATTGAGAGCATTACTGAAGAACAGGACATGGGCAGTGACTCTGCTAGACAGTGCAGCAGAGGTCACAATAGTTTGACAAAGTTTTCGAGATCTTCTAGATGCAACAGCAACTAACAAAATCCTTGATGTTGAAACAGCGGAAAAGTGCGCCTCCCCAGGATTTATGAATCACATGTACAAAAAGAAGGAGATATAGAGTTCACTATTAAATTAATCTTCTGGGAAGGTTAACACTAAATTATGACATATTACTGACAGTAAATGATTTGCCACCTGAATTTGTCTGTATGCTCCCACAATGGGAAGATGCAATGTCGCCTTCTTTCTCAGTATTTGTTCCAGACACATTAAAAGATGCTTATGCCACAGATTGGGCTTTGGCGCAGGCACCAGCGCTGTACCACAACAATGTGGGGTGGGACAGTTATTTCCCCTACCATATTATTCCAATAAGATCCACTCCACAGATCCAAACTCAATATCCTATTAAACATGAGAGTAAAGCACTAGTGAGGGAAATTTTCACACAACTTGTGTACCAGGGAGTAAATGAGCACTCCTGGGTCTCTTCTAAGTATAGCCCTTCTTTTTCTGTAGCTAAGCTGAACCATTCACACAGAATAGTGTTAGATTACATACCCTTAAACAGTCATATACGCATGTTTGCAATACAAAGTTCACAGGGAACACCACCAATGGACAACATAGTGCGCAAAAAATACAAAAAAAGTCTCAAATGTTTTCATTGTTTTTCCTTTCAAAATCTTCTAGCAACTTTGCTGACATAGAAGACTTTTCTTCAGACTCATCAGCATCAGCTACAGTAACTGTATCAAAAGCATGTAAGCTCTTGGTTTTGTCATCCTTTTTCCTTCCTGCTGATACATTGTCATTAGCTTCCTGAATGCTCTGCTGTTGAACAGGTGGATGAGGTTTTAAAGTCTTATATGTCCTCACATAAAGTCCGAAGAGACTTGTTCGTTGTGAACAATTCAGCCGTTCAAGTTCCTGGTGGGATTGTTTGGGATAAAGGAACATTGCACTGTATTTGAAAGTGAGGATGTTATGAACATAGCAAATTGTGGGGAAATGATCTGTTATCACCATTTTCTACACTGAGCTGGTACTCCAATAATAGTTTATAATTACACACAGAGGGACCATTGTCTGACTCCACCAGTAGGGAGCTCAAAAACATATGTAGAAAAGTTTTCATATTTTACTGGGCATGGTGCTAAAAATGCAGAGTCTTATTATTTGAAATTATCTCCTTCAAAAGCGAGAAAAATATTGCTAACTGACACTAAATTAAATTACTCAGAATCCTTTATTCCCCAGTTAGCCATAGAAGGCTATGACCATTGCAAAAAATCAATTGATTTAAAAAGCATGTGGGAAACAAAAGATTGGCAAATACAAGGCACAGAAGCTTTATTTGGAGCATGCCTTATTTCATTGCAAATAATATATTTAAATGACACGGTGAAGCAAAAAAGTTGCATTGGGTTAGCAAAAAAAAAGGAAATGAATGTGCCCAGTATTCCCTCTTTTGCAAAATTTTACAATTAGCAAAAGACTTAAATGTCACTGAAGAACAGCTCAATTGTTAGATACAGAACTGTACCTTTAGCTCACCAGTTTCAGGTCCCAATGGGTGGTTATTTTGGCCAGTGCACTCAAATGGTTGTCATGCACATTTTGTCAACTCCATAGGGGGGTTTAGAGTGAGCAGACCTGACCCTCGTTATGTCACCACACAATACTCTGGTATCGTCACCAATTATAGTGTGAGCAAACTCTGTCAACAATGGCTATAATCTTCCACATTAACAGCTGTAAAAGAACACCTTAGTCTCCTTTCTCAAGATGTAGATTTTCCAAGATTTCTTGTTACGTCCCAAGCAACAGCCAAAATGCTTCTTATAAGCAATATATAATGAAATATGTAAGCTTTCAGAAATGGAAGCTGCTGCATGTTTTTGGCAAATAGATATAGAGAATTTAAAGACAACTCTAGCCCCTGTCGATAATTATATAAACACATTGTCCAATCGCATTTACACATTAAACAACATTGTGTCTTCTGCTATTAACATCATTCAAAATGACATGTCATTTTTACACCAAGAACAGAGTCAACTTAGCTCCATTATGCAGTTCAGTTGGACGCTATGCGTTCCTAAATGCAATTGTCAGTGTGGTTAATACATGGAGGGATTAGCCTGCTGCCAATATTTTCATTTGTATTCACTTTGTATTTACAACATTTCCGGTAGATAGATTTGAGCAGCTAGGAGGTGTGGGAGCTACCTTTCCATTAGGTGTGGGAGCTACCCATGAGGTGTGGGAGCTACCTTTCCATTACAAATGTTTGAACAGCGAGAAAGAAGCCTTTCTTAGCAGGAGCTAATGCAAGACTTCTGTAAGCCATTCTATGATTTGTAAACAGGTGAACTTGCACTGTGTATGCAGCGTGTCTGTCGCAAATTTGGCTTGCTATCTGAGGGGTATTTCCGTCCTTTTGGTTCATCCAGTGTTTCAGTTGCTTTCAAATGGGAGTTACTTAATGCTGAGTGATCAAGGTTGCTGTGGGATGAGACGAGGTGTTGCTTACGTGAGAAGCGGAATTGTGGCCTCACATCGCTACTTATAATATAAACTTTGACAAGCTGAGCAGACTGAAAGCTCTTTTGTTTCAAGAACACGTGGTTCTCATATCCAGTCCATGAAACCTATGACCTGCAAGTAGCAAGGTCGTCTGCAGAGGCACACTCCCTTCTACATACCAACTTCCTAGAACATTTTGTTGAATTGGTCAGTCACATCTGGGATTGTACCCTTTTTTAAGGCTGTTGGTTCTGAATGTGTCAGTACCTTCTAAACCATGTTTGGTGCAATATCTTCAGCCATTCACTCACTGTTTTCGATTGTTTTTGGAGGATTTCCGATGACATTGGCATTAATTGGTGGTTTCCTGCTGTTGCTGTTTTTGATTTTCAATGGCTGCCCTATCACAACTAAGAGACATGATACGATATGTCTAACTGTGTCCTGAAAGCAGTAAGCAGTACTTCAGACCATCACTGTTAGAAGAACTAGATAAGAATTAGTCAGTATCATTTCGACCAGTTCTCAAATGTGTGCAGCCCATCTTCCGTTGCTTGTTGTGCCCTTTCGAAAATGCACTGGAAGTGTGTCTGTCCCTACCACATGTACCTTCTTTGGAAGTACATCTCATAATAACTCTGATGAGGGCTCATTGCTGGATTTGTCCATTGAGACTGCGGTTGTAGTGGGATGTCTTCTATGAGCCACCCTTTGTGGATTTGGTGGTTCCTGGTGCTTCAACATCTGGCATACCGCAGAATATGCCCCTCAGCCAGAACTGAGACAACGGATCACATGTGCCCCTTCCACCTTTTGTCTGACAAGCTGGTGGATTTAGCACATGCCATGTAAAGCCCATTCTGGATTATCTTTACATTGACGCACTTGAAGACCTCCTGCGAGATCATGATTATAGTTAATTTGCCATTTTCGATATTTTAAACTGACCTGTTTTGATTTGGCTGCTAATTTGGACTGCTCTGCTTGTCAGCATAGACCTTTTTTGTCTCTCTTGTGTATATTTTAGCCTGCTTGTATGTAGTTAGCTGATATAGTTTATTTTAGATCTTGGACCCTGCACTCATGTACTGACAAGGGGGAAGGTGTTGTGGGTTCCGGTTAGCGCCTAGATTGGGCACCCATACATTAGCTCTTAGTCCCATAGCCTGTGCCTTTAAGACACATGCTCATTTTATTCACTTTTATTCATTTTATTATATTTTAGCACAGCTCACTTTTAGCTTGTTGTTTTATATTTTATTAGCTGCCTTTCTTAGAAAAAAATGTGTTCATGTTCTACTTTATCTGTCCCTTGCACACATTTCACTCTCTGCCCCGCTCAAGGCTGTCATATTTATACACAATAGTTTATCCAGTATGGCCGCTCCAAGAGTTACGGAGCCAGCCTTCTAACCAGAGACATACTTTCATGTTAGGCCTCTTCTCAACACCACGTAGGCCTAAGAAGGGTAGAGGGATTTCCATCCAGTGCCATCTTATGCTGTGCACCACTTCGTCGACAGCTTCGCTGATCCTGGCCTTGTCTCTCCAGATAACTGAAAGGACTTCCAGCAAAACAACAGGCAGACCCTTGCATTCTTTCAGGTATGGGGTCAGGTCTCCTTCCATGACTAGGATGGGCAGAGGGTTAATACTGCTATGCTCTCATGTTAGACGTTAGGGTGTAGGTAGGAATTATTAGATTTCATGATTATGTAAGGATTATTGGACTGGTTATATGTTTTACTCTAGTCCATGCTTTTTATAATAGAATACAGTTGCTTCAATAAATACATTGAAACGTATTCTGCATCTCTTTGTCTGCCTTGTGTGAGACTTTGTGTAACTGAGAGAAACGGTATGATCTGTTGACCATGACTTCCCTTAGGAGTCAGAGTGTCAGGTTTCTAAACTGCTACAAATCACCTTTACTTTCTAGGTTTGAGGGGAGGTACCTGCTAGCTAGCCGGAAAAGCCAGGCCCACAGCTTCCAGTCAGTGTGGGACTGACTTAGTCACCCACCTGTGTTGGTGCTGCCACCCTAAACCAAGCAGCCTTACCCCCATGGTAAGATCCTACGAAAGTTCATAGCCAACATAAACTCATCTACTCAAGAAGTGTATGGTATGGGGTCAATGTTGCACACAGCACAAGCTTGCCATACATATGGGGGTTGTTTGTATAACAGCAGTTAGGATGCTTGATATAATTCTGAGCTACTTTGCGCTTACTTTCATAGATCTAATGCTGAACCCAGTTATGGAGCAAAGTGCGCAAAAGAAGGTTGGATTATATCATTAGTGATTTTATCAATTATGTTATTTGAGATGTCATTAGTGATGTCATAAATTATGTCACAGAACATGTCACGAGTGATGTAATACATGAGGTCATAAGCAATGCATGGTGGGGCCACTAGCTACAGCTAGCTAACTATAACTTGTGACGTTTTGTGTTTTTTTTGTTTAAAACATGAATGTTGTCCCTGACATTTCCTAAACTATAACGTTATTTTAACCTTTGTTGTTTTTAGTGAACTTCAATGGGTTTTGTAACATAAAGTAATATTTTATTGTAATTGGTAAGGCTAGTGAATTGCTAAGGTTTTTTTTAAAAACAAAAACAGATCTTTTTATCACACCTAACAATGACGTTACTTTCACCTTTGTTTTTTCCCGTGAACTTCTAGGATTTAAAAAAAAATGTAAAGTAATAATTTATTACAATACATAAAGCCAACCCTCACAAGGGGGATTTGGCCACAAGGCCAAAGAGCATGCATGAAGGGGGGGTGGCCACAGACCCTGGCCTGTAGTCAGACCCTGCAACACCTGCCCCACAGGCAACAAAACAAATGCTGTGTACAGCCTTCAGCTGTGCAAAGCAGGGTGTTGGCTCCAAAGCTAAACCTGCAGTAAGGCCCTGCAGCCAGCCAAACTGGAGGTAGCTGACACCCATGCAGGTAGTCATTCTGATGCCTAGCATGACCTTTCATTGCATGGCATTGAGATAGTTGCAAGAAGCCAACTGGAGGTAGCCAACACCAGACATGTATTGCCTTTGCTCATGTGTGGCGTGGGGTTAGCCGCATGAACTGTGTTGCATCCAGGTCCTGCTTCCAATTCCCTGCAGGCAGTTAACCCCGTGCTGCATACAGCCTTTGGCCATGGACAGTAGGGGTGCATCACAGAGCTTGGCCTGCTGCCAGGCCCTATGCCCAAACCCCCAGCAGGCTGCCAACCCTACATTGTGCACAGCCTTTGCCATGCACAGCATAGTGATGGCCTTTGGGTCCCAGGGAACTTCCTGGGCCAAATATAATAAAACAGGGGAGAGGGCCAATTGCCCCCCCTCCATGTGCCTCATTAGGCCTTGGAGGCCCCATTCCCCCTCCCCAAACCCTATTAGGTCCTTGTAACCCCATTCCCCTAGGGCTTTTATTAAAAAAGGAAGTGGGCCCTTTGGACCCCATCCCCTGGGGCCTTCTGTTTTTTACCAAATAACCCCCACCTGAGCCTTATTAGGCCCTGGGGACCTCTTAACCAGGCCTTAACTATTTTAAGGAGAATCTGCCACATAATCCTCCTCCACCAGTCTAATTAGGCCTTGGGAACCCAGATCCGCCAGGTCCTTAATAATTTTAAAGTGGGAGGGGGGGCAACATGGACCCACTCCCGGAGCCTCATTAGGCCATGGGGACCCTGTCCACTGGGCTTTTTTTAAAGGGGAGGGGGCTCCCCTCATAAAATCTTTAAAAGACCCTGGGGACCCCATCCCCCAGGGCTGTGCTTTTTTTAATGGGGAGAAGAGTCACATGGCCCCTCCTTGAACCTTTATTAGACCCTGGGGCCATGTTTTCCCCCTCTCTGAGCGCCTTTTGGCCCAGAGGCCCCATTCCTGAGGGCCAAAGTACATTTTAATGGGAGGGGACTGCCCAGCTCCCCTCTCAGAGCCTTTAAAAAGCCCCAAGGACCCCATCTTCCAGGGCTGCTGCTTAACTGAAATGGGAGGGGGCCACACAGACCCTCTCCCTGAGGCATTTTGGGCCCCAGAGACCCCATACCCCGAGGCCTTATACAAAATTTAAAGGTGGCTGCCTTGGTTCTCACTCAGGGCACCCACCATCCACAATGTTGAGGAAAGCGGGGGGAGTCACAGGGCCCAGCAGTCCCAGCTGCAGGAGCCAGCATTGCTTCTAGCTGCAGGAAAGGACTATTTAAGCTGCTCCCTCAAGTTGGGACAAATCTTTGGATCCGTCTCTGGGGCCTTTAGAGGCTCAGGATGTGTCCACTTGGCCTCTATCCTTTTTTTGGTGTATCACTCCTGAGAGTGGGCACCCAGGGGGCTATAATGGCTTAGGGAGGAAACCATGTGCCCCCTCCCTTTAATTAATGAAATAGGCAAAGAGGCCCCCTGCCTTTTGTGCAAAGTTCAGGTCTGTCAAGCAGGCAGGAAAACAGATGAAATGATTACTCCTGTATGAAGAGAGTAGCATTTTTTAACTGCTGCCCACATGTGGGAGCAATGCTGGTGGGACCTTGGTCCCATCACATAAATGTTAGCAACCTTTTACAGACATGATGGACAGCTGAATAGGAAGACCCTGGAGCATGTTTCCTGGCAATTTTGGAGACATGTTCTTGAACGAGAGGAATATGAGCACATCTCCACCAAACAAGGACGCACTTACTACATTCAATTAAGAGGAAGCACCATTGTTTGCCTTGTTTGGTGCAGATTGAACTCTTTGTAGTCTCTTCGTCTTCTCCACACCAGGATTCTTGTCATTAGTTTGAAAACTCTCAAGGAAAAATCACATTGCCAAAACTATGGCCACACAAGGTCACTGGAGATATTACTTTGTGGTCATTAACACAACTGTAGTGTGGAATATACATTATTTGTTTACCCATTGAGGTAGAACTTACTTGATAGCCAGTATAAAGTACTCCAGTAGGGTAGACATTTTGTGCAAAACTATGGCCTCTTCTTGTGTAAATAAGCAGGTCAGGATGCATTCTGACACTGATGCTTATTTCCAAAAGTTATACTTCACCCCCACCAGTGTGCCCAATAGGGGTTGGTGGCCATGCCCTGTGGCCAAATCCTGCTACACATGGCGAAAAGCCAACTTTTACGTGCATTGGAGTTGGAAGCCTGTGGGGGGTTGGGCCCTGAGGCCAACCCCCACCCTGCACTGCCAAAGGCTGTGTGTGGCACAGAGTTGGATGCATGCGAGGGATGGGCCACAGGCCTGGACTGTGGCCAGGCACTGTGGCCAACCCTCACTACACTGGGCTGAAGGCTTTACATAGAGTGGGGTTAAATGCAAATAGGGGTTAGCCACAGGACCTGGCCGCACACAAGGCCATTGGGCTAACCCCCACCGTGCAAGGGCAAAGGCCCTGTGTGGTACAGGGTTAGATGCATGTGGGGGGGGTGGCTGCAGGCCATACAGCCAACCCCTCCCATTAACAAAAACTGAAATTTACTGAGAAAACAAAGATTTCAGGGACATTACACTTAGGAATTAGAATGTAAAAAAACCTTGGAAATTCACTGCAAAAAAAAAACAAAGGTTACAGGGAAGTTATAGATAGGTTCTGATTTTACACAAACAAAACTATAGAAATATAGTTAGAGATATTTCAAGTAACTATAACTTGTGCCTTAAGGTAACTATAACTTGCGCCCTTGCAATGTACAGCTAATTACACTGCATATTATATAATCGATAACATCTTATATGGCATCATTAATATTATCACTGCAACATTTGCAATAAAATTATTGATGAGAAAACTGTGCAAGGTGGGTGTGCGAGTTATAGTTACTGTAGGGCATGAGTTACAGATACTTAAAATAACTCTAACCATAACAGCTGAATTTATATGGTTTTGTGCATGTAAATTCAGAACCTAACTATAACGACCCTGTAACCTTTGTTTTTTTCAGTGAATTTATATATATATATATATAGATAGATATATATATATATATACATATATATATCTATATATAGATATAGATATATATATCTATATAGATATATATATCTATATATAGATATAGATATATATATATATATATATATATATCTATATGTATATATAGTTATGTAGTTATAGCTAGGACCATGTTTCCATAGGAAAAGCGTTTTTTGACTTGCCTATATCTTTGGCACAATTTGATGAATCTTCATGAAATTTTCCACCTTCGCCATGCACAGCTAATTACACCATATATTAAATCATTGATGAGCTCTTGTACGGCATCTTTGATATTATCACTGCAACATTTGCAATAAAATTATTGATAACTGTGCATGGCAAGTTTGCAAGTTATAGTTTCCTTAGGGTGCAAGTTATAGTTAATTGAAACAACTCTATAACTGCAGAATTTCTGTTTTTTGAGTAAATTCAGAACTCAACTAGAACGTCCATGTACCCTTTGTTTTTTTCAGTGAACATATATATATATATACACACATACACATATAAATACACACACATATATATATATATTTATATTTATATAGATATATATATATATATAGATATAGATATAGCTAAAACAAATACAGATGTTAGACCTGACACCGTTGGACGGTTAACACCCCAAACCTTTTGCCTTTTGCCTTCACCCCTTCTGTTTCACTTTTGTTAACTAACCCATGCTAATGTGCTTGTGCTCTCTCCTGAAAACATGGTAAAATTGGCCTGCAACTGAATGGCACATTTAATTTACTTGTAATTCCCTAGTAAATAGTACAACCTGTAACTAGGGCTTGTAAATTAAAGGCTACTGGTGGACCTGCAGCACGCATTGTGCTACTCACTAAATTAGCACATTACACCATTTCTCGGGCCTACCACTCCATGCTGTAATACAGTTTTAAAATTGTCAGTTCACCCTGGTAAATAAAGTTTTTGCCAGGCCGAAAAATCCCTTTATTATACATGTAAATCACCTCCAAGGTAGGCCCTAAAAATCCCATAGGACAGGGTACATTGTATTTAAAAAGTGAGACATGTGCTTTTAAGTTTTACATGCCCTGGTAGTAAAAAATTCCTAAATTAGTCTCTCACTACTGTAAGGCCTATCTTTGCCATTGGATAAGATTTGGCTACTTCATTACCTTTAATAAATGCTAACTTTTGCTCAGGGACAAGTAGAAATATAATGTTTGGACTCAAATGAACTGTAATTTAAAATCCTTGTTAATGGTAAAATCGGATTTGTAGTCACAATTCTAACAATGTCACTTTTAGAAAGTTGGCCTCACCATTTTCTGCCTTCTGTCAGTGTCCTGTGTCACATGCCTGAGCTGTTAGCTTTGGGCTTTGTGTATTCCTCCCAGACATTGTGACAAAGGGGGGCTAGGAGTTGTCAGGATGGTTGGGGAGGAGCTGTTTTCTACCCCAATTACATTTCAAAGGACACACAGAAAAAGGAGTCTGACATCAGTCTTTTGTCACCTGACTTTTTTGGAGCCTTGGCATGGGAAGAGAAGTACCAGATGTAATTATTGGACCCCCCAGGGCCCTCACGAAAACTCAGCAGTACACTCCCGGACCAGTGGAAGACTTCAGAACGACTGCCTTGGACATATAGAAGGCCCACAGAACCACTCTTCAGAACAATCATGATTATTAACTACTAAATAGAGCATTTGCTTCAGCCATATATGTGGATACTAGTATTCAAGAATCCTATGAGATTTGTCCAGTACTACATGATTTAGTTCAGTTCATGGCCCAATATTCTCTGATAATTCCTTAATTTAGCTTTCTCTCGGTTTCCTACTCTTCAGTCCCACAATTTTATTGTACTCATGTGTGCATGTGTTAACATACAACAAGTTTGTGGTTGTGGTTGATGCTTTCCTCATACAGATTGCACTGGTACAGTGTATTATCCCACTGTGCAGCACTAATTTTCCTCTCTCTTTACTATCAACCTTCATGATGCTTTATTTCACTCAGTCCATTTGTGCACAAACAGAAAGTTCCAAAGGGTACAGCTTTTAGTCTATTTCTCAGATTCCTTAGTAAATGTAGTCATTTTATATGCCACAACTAACTTAATGTATTTATGTACAACTTTGCGGTTTTATGCGTTATTTCAACATATAAGCTGAGACTGGCATGTTATACACTGCAAACATAAACACATTTAATTACAAAATTAACCTAAAAACATACACAAATGAATTTGAGCTATAGAACTGACAGAATACAATCTTTGACAACATTTTCCCCCCACATCGGGTGTGAGTGACAATATCACGGTCACTATAAATTTAATTTGTAAAAAAAAAAAAAACACACTGCCATATACACTGGCATATACATCTACATATTTACACAAATATATATTTAAGCCATGGCAATGAAAATAAGCGTGGCCAAATAACACACCTTATTCAGAGAAACTGTACTAATAAAAACACATTCACACAATTAATATTACACTGCAAAAGCCAACATCAAATTTATTACCGAAGTACAACAAAATTGACAAGTCAAAGCACTTTTTTACTGCTTCACAAACAGAGTTTAATTAATAGCTTACACAGAATAACAACTTTTATAATATTCACGAATTCTCACTGTTATTTTACTAATCATATTCCATGTTATGTTATGTATATTTGTTAAATGCACTATCACCAGCAAGGGTATCCTGGCATCCCAGAACCGCCAGACTCGTAATTAGGGCCTAAATCATCTTGAAAAATATTGTAAAATTGAATTAAACAAATGGTGGAAAGCCATTTCCCTCCAGAAGTATTCACAATCCTAATCCAAAGCATCTAGATGAGTGGTTTGATAACTCACTACAATGTTCAAAAGGTATGCAAACCATCTTAATCAAATATATCTGAGAAGAAAACAAAGTAACTACATATAGGCCATGAGCCAAGACCCCAATTTTAGGCCATTGGTTCCACTCGGGGATGGGTTCTTGTGAGAAAACAGGGCTGATTGGAGAGGTCCCTTAACTTTTTCCCCCCATTTTTCACTTTTTGCTGGTGTTTTCCTGACTCTGATGGTGCCCTGGGTACTTCTAACCAGTCCCAGGGCCTGTGCTCTGTATAAAATAAGTATGCAAATTAGGCTAATTATAATTGGCTATGTCAACCTACCTACAAGTCCCTACTATATGGTAGGGCATGTACGTTTAATGACCCCAGCATTGATAGTGCTGAGGTGCCCCGGGTCATTTTAAAGGCAGATCTGCCTTGCTGGCTGCTTTTAAATTAACGTTATATGCAAATTCGACTTTGGAATTAAAAGTACTTACCTTATTTTTACATATCAGTCACCCCTAAGGAGTGCCCTATGTGCCCCTAGGGCTGGGTGCCATGTAACTATAAGCACAGGCCTTATAAAAATAGTTTTATAAGCCCTGGTGAGGTAAAACAGCTAAATTTGTTTTTCCCCTCATTGTAGTGAATGGCCTCCATAGGTTAGAATGGAGAGACTTTATTTTAATTTACAATGACCCCTTCAGTGTCAGATACCTCAGGTTTGGTGTCAAATTAATTGTTATAATAAATTCCACAACTCCCAATTGCTGAATTTAATATATCTTGTTCAGGTAAAGAGTTTTAAACAAGGCCAAATTCAGCCCTGTACTGCCCTTCTCTGATTGGCCAGCCTCTGGCAGCCTGGACAGGCTGTCTTGATGAGGTGTGAAGTGGCCTGGGCTTAACACAAAGAGATGTGCCTGGGGAGGAGAACTTCCCTCAGCAGATGGAGAAGCAGGAAGGGCTGCCAAACTGGTCTTCAAAGGCAGGGAAGGACATTTGGAGCAATGCAGCACCTCCCTCACATCCTGCAAATCTAGACAATTAAGTGCCCCCTTGATTAGATTAGGAGAGGGCAGGAGAGGGGTGTGTTTAGGATTTTTGGCCACACCAGTGGGTGGGCTCAGCCAGATGCAACCTACAAAAATCAGTTTCAGCCATGATGGATTTTTGACGAATGTTGCTCCATTGGTTGGATTTTTGCCACACTTGCCAGGAAGTGGTCCTCACAGGGGGAAGAACCCTGCATCTGATTGGAGAACCAGGAGCCCCCTTTTTTTCACCCAGGAGCAAGGATAAAACTGGCAGAGCTGCACCCACACCTCAGATCCCTACCAGATCCCTAAAACGAACAAGACAAAGAAGGATTGCCTGTTGTACCCCTGACCTGCACCTGGACACTGCACTCTGAAGTACTGCACCAGATGCACACTTGGGCGTCACCACTAAAAGGACTTTGCCTGTATTCTACTGCTTCAAGAAGGGACTCCCTGTTTGCTACAGGTACAAAGGAGCTGCCAAGAGACCCCTGCATCAAGTCCCAGCAAGCAAAGCCCAGCTGACCAGCGTCCAGTGGCCATTTGAGGATTCTGACCAGTGCATTCTGGGAATTGTAGTCCCAACTCCCAAACGAGCAACTCAGAGCTTTTGGAACCTTGGATCAAGTTGTGGACACTTCAAGGGCACAAAAAGGGCCTCTGGAAGAAGATCCAGAAGTCTGGAGATGTTTGGAGCAACTCCATAAGTTGAAGAGGTGCATTGTGGGAGTTGTAGTCTCAGACCCCCAAGAGGCAAACCAGAGCCTCTAAACCCTTGGCTGGTGCTATGGACCACTTTCCTGAATCAAGAAACACTTCTGAAAGTAAGTGTGGCAGTGTTACCTCGTATATGGCCTGAACCCTGGATTTTGTTCCTCTCTAGTGTGACCTTTTTTTAACCCTTTGAGCGCTAGTTGCTTCTATGCACTAAAAAACATTCATTCTTTAAATATTCATATATCTGGTTCCCCTTATCCAATATTATTATTTTTTTTTGTCATTGTAAAGATAAAAATATACTCTATTGTTATCAATTGGTGTTAGACTTCTATTGTGTTTTATGTTTTACTTTTTTACAGTTTTATGATTTTGAATGCTTTTCACACTTGCCTCCTTAGTTAAGCCTTGTCGCTTGTTGCCAAGCGACCAAGGGTTGAGCTGGGTTTAATTTATTGAGACATAACTGGACCTAAGTGGAGGTTAGTGGCCCATCGCTAAGTGTAGGTACTTACCTTCCCTTATAAATAATCCATTTTCCAACAGTTCTAACATGATTTGTTTGCAAGGTATGGATGACTAAAGATGGAAAATATGAGATAGCAAGTCATCACTCTTTGCCTTTTGTCTGATATGTTTAGATTAGCAACCATAGCCAAAAAAATAATGTTTTTCAAATTTCTGATAAATGGTATACAAATTCATCATAGATGTGGAAAAATAAATATAATGGCACCAGATTGTTTTTATTCAATATAATTTAAAATAATATGATTATTAACCATAATAGTAACAATTTAGGGCCAGATGTAGCAAAGTTTTGCGAGTCGCAAATGGCCCAAATCGCTATTTGCGACTGTGCAAAATCGGAAATGGGATGCAAAAACCCCATTTCCGACTTGCAAAAAGCGATGTGAGCCGTTAGCGACTCGCAAAATTTGCGACCCCATTTTGCGACCCGCAAATAGCAAGTCACAATTTGCGAGTCGCAAACCTTATGCAATTGCAACTCGCAAATTGCGACTGGTCGCAAAAAGCCCAGTTTGCACTTGCAATTTACCACTAACTCAGAGCAGGTGGTAACCATAACCAAAGTATAAAAGGAGACCCAGAAGGCATCTGGGTTACTCAAGATGGCGGAGATATACCTGATAGCAGTGAGGAGGAGAGTCCACGCCGCCCAGCTGAGTAGGAGGAGGGGCCACAGACAGGAGAAGATATATAGAGCAAGGCAGACTCTTTTTCAGCAAACTGAGAAAGAGATCTATGACAAATATCGCCTTAGCAGCGCTGCCATACTAGAATTAATTGATTTACTGAAACCACAGCTAGAACACCAGACTCTGCGTGGCTGTGCCATCCCTACGCATGTGCAAGTGCTATGCTCATTGCACCTCTTGGCCTCAGGGAGCTATCAGGGGGTCATTGCTGTGGCAGGTGGGGTATCTCAAAGTGCAGTGTCAAGGTTCCTCAGGGCCGTCCTAGATGCCTAACTCACACACATGTCTCACTTCATATACCTACCAAGGAATGAGGCAGAAATTAACAGCACCAAGCTGGACTTTTACCGCATTGCCAACTTTCCCCATGTCATAGGATGTGTAGATGGGACACATATTCAAATATGGCCCCCTGCAAACCTGGAACATCTTTTCCGCAACAGAAAGTGTACCCACTCACTGAATATACAGGTTGTTTGTGACGCCCATTATGTCATCACTGACATTGTAGCTAAGTTTCCAGGCAGTACCCATGACTCCTACATTTTTAGGCACAGTGGGATACATCAACGCCTGGAACGTGGGGAGTTTGGAGACGGATACCTCCTAGGTAGATCTGCATACACCTTGCAGACATACAGACAGGTCACTGTGCACACCAACCAGAACTTTCTAACAGTGTAATGTTTGTGCCCAACAGGTGACAGTGCATATGCTCTAAGGCCATGGATTATGACTCCTTTTTTAACACCCAGCAATGAATGTGAGAGGCGATACAACAATGCACATAAGAGGACCAGGAACCTTATCGAACGCACCTTTGGACTCCTGAAAGCAAGATTCAGATGCCTCCACCGCAGTGGAGGTGCCCTCCAGTATACCCCCATTACTGCATTCAAAATTGTGGTCGCATGCGCCATCCTCCACAACATAGCCACCCGACGTGGGCTACCTCTCACCCCTGCAGACCCAGATCCTGATGATGAAGAGCAGAGCAACCACATCGCCATCATGGGGATCGGAGTTTAGCTAATCAAGGCAGACTGAGACGGGAACACATCGCAACACAATACTTTGGAAGGTACGTGTCAACTCCAACCATACTCACCTATTGACCAAAAACTCCATTTGTTAAGTGGAACAAAAAAACTATTTAATTTGTGCAGAAATAGAACTATTTACAAATAATGACTGTTCATGGACATGTAAATGCAAACCATGCATGGGGCACATTGATGTCATGTGCCACATCAACAGGGCCAGGGTAATGTCTATGTCCTTCTGCGGCTCCTGCCAGCCTGGCTGGTCCCTGGTGCTTCTGCTGTGCTCTGCCTGGTACTCCGGAGCACCCTAGTGTCAGTGGCAGAGACACTGCTCACTGTAGAGCCCTCCTCACTGTCCTGGGGTGTTTCCCCTGTGCCCCTGGACAGATGCCGTGCCTCCATTAAGTCTTTCACGTGTGTGATACGTCCCAGGCCCCTAGCCACATCTCCAGCAAAATGGCCCATTTCGACCTGGAGGCCAACTGTCCTCCTCGACAGGCCTGTGGTGTTCACAGCCAGTCTGCCGATGGATGTGGCCATCCTATCTAGTCTTTGTAGGAGCTGACGGTCCCTGCGCCGCCCACCCTCGGCCTGGGCCAGTAGTCCTGCCGCCAGATCCCTCATGGACAGGGCAAGGTCCCCAGTGTTCGTGGCAATCAGGTCGATTCTGGATTTAAGATGCTGCATGCTGGCCTTGTTATTGCGGACAAAGCGGTGCAGCACACCACTAATCCTCCCTAATATGTTATTTTGCAGGCGCTGACCACGCAGCAGCTGTGCCTCACTGTTGCTGGGAGGTTGACGGCCAGACGCAGCCTGCAGCCCTGATCTCCTGTACCTGCGTCGCCTGCGCAGCGGTGGCTGCCCTGTGTGTTCAACTGTATCACTCCTGCCTGTTGCTGGCGCAGCCTCCTGGAACACAGTTGCAGCAGGTGTTGACATTTCAGGGATGATGTTGGCTGTGCAGGTGGGAGTGCTGGCGGCTCCTGCGCTGTCCTCATGGGGCTGGCTGCTGTAGGTTGTGGTGGTGTCTTGTAGGAGACCTGTGGGACATGGGGAACAGACTGTCAGTGTCTACTATCTGTTGCACACTTCCTAATAAACAATTGCCTATGAACTGCCTACTTGTCAAAGCCCAGCTCACCTGAGTCCTTGTTGAGTTCTGATGGAGGTTGAAGACAATCCGACCCCACCCTGAAACTGCTTGTTCCAGCACACTAGTTTTTAAAACAGTGCACTAAGAACAGAAGCTCAAGGGAAGGGGGGAAGTGGATAAAATAAAATAAAGAGACAACACCGTTCTTGCGTTTCCACTGTTGAAGTGCTGCACAAATCTGCGGCCCTCTCTGACTTCTGTAGAAACTGGTGCCTAATGAAACATAAACAAAGAACAGATAAGTACAACCTATTCCTAACTGGGTTCATGACTATCCCTTTATTTATTAGAAATTTTCTTCTAAAAGTACCTCTTGGATCCTGGTCTCTAGTTTCCAGGTTTGGAATGTGTTACTGCTCTGGGATGTGCTTTCTATTACTCTAAAGCTTCTAAAACATTAAACAAATACCGTTATCAGAATTACTAATATCAAACATTCATCTTAATATAACTAAAGCCTAAATTCCCAATAGCAGACTCACTTTTCCCATATTTCCAGAATCTTTTATAAAACAAATACTGTACTTTTACGTCAAAATACAGCATGTAATTTGTGCAAGTCCTTGATTTACTGTTTGCCTTGCTGTTAATGGTTTCCACGGTTCGATTCTTAAAAGTTCCATAAAAAATGTTTGCTTCACAAAGTTCCGCAAAGTATTCTTGTAACAAAGAGTTTGAATCACAATGTTCGTGGAAGGTATCTTGTTTCCAGAAATTGTTGTCAAAGTTCTTTCAGGTAATAAAAGTTTTGCACTTACTTGTTGCTGGCAAGAGATACTGATCAGTCTAACCTTGTCTTCTTTCTCTTTTGCAGGTTGCTTGTAGGAGAGAGGCTGAGGCAAGGAGGAACCGGAAACCGGAAGAAGGAAGAACCAGCAGCTGCGCCCATTGAAGCCAATGAAAGTCTGTAGAGAGCAGGAGTGCCAGCGCCGAGGGATCTGTCCTCAGGTAAGCAGGAGGTAGACGAGCACAAGCACTGGGTGAGGCTCGGGGCTGCCTTTTATAGACAGGGCTGGGTGTGGTCCTCACATGCTGCACATGTTCTTGAAAGGTGTGCAGAGCTGGGTGTGGTTTGAAGAGCTGGGTGTGGTCCTCACATGCTGCACATGTTCTTGAAAGGTGTGCAGAGTTTCAGTTATTATGCAAATGAGTTAAATTAACACATGGCCTAGAGAGGAGTGTTTTAAAGAAGCCTTGGTAAAAGCAAGGCCCAATGTGTAAACAAAACAGCACATTAAACAACATACACAGAAGCCTAGGGGGGAGGGGGAAGGTGAGATAACAAGAAAGGATTTCAATAGTAAGTTTAAAAGGGAGCTATTACAGAACCCACTAGTGCAGTGAGAGGGGACATGCTCTTTGCTGTGCACAAACCCTAACAGTTGCCCCCCTCAAAGGCCCTCCTACAGGACGGGGTTTTCCTGGATTTTTTAAATAAAACCGTCTAATCAGCTGTGGGGCATGTACATATGATGCTGGTTCCCATGAATTCTCAGATTCATCATATCCTTTCCATTCTACTAAATAAAACAGACGTCCACTAATTCTTTTTGAGTCTTTTATGCTTTTCACTTCATATTCTAGATTTCCCTTAATTGGTATGGGTGGAGGTGGTGGTTCAGGTCGGGTTTTTGGATTGTACGGCTTAAGCAAGGACACATGGAATGTAGTATGTACTTGATATTCTTTTGGTAAATCTAATTTTACTGTTACCGGGTTTACTATGGCAGTTATACTAAAGGGTCCAATGAAACGTGGTTGCAGCTTTCGGGATCCCTCTATGTTTAGGTTCTTTGTGGAGAGCCATACCTGGTCACCGATTTTATACATTGGGGCCTCAGATCTGTGTTTGTCTGCTTGTCTTTTCATGCTTTCCTTGTACTTTAATAAATGTTTCCTGGCTTTGTCTTGTATGTCACCTAACCTCGTTAGTCTATCCGTTACTGTAGGTAACAGAGAATCTTCTAACAAAATGGGTATAGCTCTTGGATGATACCCCTGCAAGAAATAGAATGGTGAGCAAAGTAGAGCTGAATGCTCAGTATTATTATAAACAAACTCCGCTACAGGGAGAGCTTCCAACCATTCACTAGAATAATTAGCCAATAAACAACGTAGCGTTTGAAGTAAGGTTTGGTTCAGTCGTTCAGTCTGTCCATCTGTCTCTGGGTGGAAAGCAGTGGATAATGCCACATCTATTTTCATTTTTTTACATAATTTTTTCCAAAATTTAGAGTTGAACTGGCTCCCTCGGTCTGACACCACTTTGCTTGGCAAACCATGTAAACGCACAATTTCCCTTATAAAAATATCGGCAAATTCTGCCGCCGTGGGTAATTTCCGTAATGGTACAAAATGTGCCATTTTAGATAAAAAATCCACTATAACCAACACTGTTGTGAAAGATTTTACAGGTGGTAAACCTACAATAAAGTCTACGCTCACAGTGTGCCAAGGTTGCTTGGGTGTTGGCATTGGTATTAACAAGCCGTCAGGGGCCTTATGAGAAGATTTATGTCTTGCACAAATTGGACAGGTAGTGACAAATTGCTTAATGTCCTTTCTTATAGTGTCCCACCAAAAGTGTTTTTGCACATTTTCCAGGGTTTTTACCCAACCAGGATGACCTGCTAACGGTGAGGCGTGATGCCAAATTATCACCTGTGTTTGTAATTCAGAGGTGGGCACTAACAGCATGTTGTCGTGATACAATAAACCTCGTTGTATTGTGTTATGGGAATCCTTTAACCAATCCTGAGGTGCTATTTGCATGTGTGCATTATATAGATCTGTGATGAAATCCTTCTGTTGTACTGGAGCCAAAAACTTTTGGGGAGGAATAATGGGTTCTCCTATTTTATCTTGTTTTATGTCTGAAGTATGACCGTATCTAGATAACACATCAGATTGAATTTGTTGTGCACCTGGTCTATAGGTTATTACAAAGTCAAATGTGCTAAAAAAAATTAACCAGCGCATCTGACGTGGTGTTAGTGCTTTAAGTGATCCAAAAAACTGTAGGTTCCTATGGTCAGAAAAGATTGTAACTGGGTACTTGGCTCCCATTAAATGGTGCCTCCATTCTGAAAAGGCTACTTTGATAGCTAGTAGTTCCCTTTCAGCCACAGTGTAATTTTGTTCAGCTGGTAATAACTTTTTGGAATAGAAGGCTATAGGATGTAACTGGCCATCTACTGCATCTCGTTGAGAGAGAACTCCTCCTAAAGCTACTTGTGAAGCATCCGCTTCAACAAAAAAAGGCAAGTCAGGATCAGGATGTTTCAGAATTGGGGCTGAAGTGAACTTTTGTTTTAGGAGTTGAAAGGCGTGTGCCGCCTCATCAGTCCAAAGAAATCGTTGCCCTTTCCGCAACAAGGTAGTTATTGGGGCCGCAATGTCTGCAAAATGTGCAATAAACCTCCTATAAAAATTGGCGAAACCCAGAAATTTCTGAATATCTTTTACAGAGGATGGTTCTGGCCAATCAGCAATAGCACTGATTTTCTTTACATCCATAGTTATTCCTTGGGGTGACAGGCAGTATCCTAAAAAGTCCACCTTGCTGACATTAAAAGTACACTTTTCTAACTTAGCAAAAAGATGATTTTCTTTTAACTTTGATAATACTGCACGAACATGTTGGGTATGTTCTTCTGAGTTCTTAGAGTAAATGAGGATGTCGTCTATGTATACTATGACACAAACGTCCAGGAATTCGTGTAGGACCTCATTTATAAAGAACTGAAAGGCCGCAGGGGCATTACATAACCCAAAGGGCATTACTGTGTACTCAAATAAACCAAACTTTGTCTTGAAAGCTGTCTTCCACTCATCCCCCTCTTTTACTCGGACCAGGTGGTAAGCTCCCCGCAGATCTAGTTTAGTGTATACAGTAGAATGTCTTAATTGATCCAACAACACAGGTATTAGAGGAAGAGGATATTTATTCTTTATTGTAGCCTTATTTAGTCCTCTATAATCGATACACGCGCGCAGGGATTTATCCGGCTTCGGGATAAAAAAGAGTGGAGATGACACCGGAGATGTGGAATGACGGATGAACCCAGACTGTAGTAGGTCATCTAGGTAGGTTCTTAAGTATTTGGTTTCTTCGTCAGTCAAAGCATATACTCTGTTATTAGGTAAAGGGGCCCCTGAGATAAGATCTATACGACAGTCATAAGACCTATGTGGGGGCAGCACACTAGCCTTTACTGGATCAAAGACGTCTTTAAAGTCAGAATATTCAGGAGGGAGACTTGGTTCATCTTGTATAACACTAGCACAGTGTAATACTGTGCTCTGTTCTGTACCTGCTTCTTGATAGCAATTGGTTCTACAGAAAGAGGAATCCAAAGTAACATTTCTATTCACCCAATCAATTTTTGGGTTATGAGTTGTTAACCAGGGTACCCCGAGAATCAAACCAAAATTAGGAGTATCTATCAGATCAAAGCTAATCACCTCTGTGTGCCCGTTCTGACAGACCATAACAAGTGGACTTGTTTGTTTTGTGATTAATCCAGAGGTCAATTCTGACCCATCCACTGTACATACTGCTTCTGGACAAGGCTTTAGGCACATAGGAAGTCCTAAGTTTTCAGCTAACTTATTATCCACAAAATTTCCTGTCGCGCCTGAGTCCAGTAGGACAGGGAGAGAATGCCTCACTTGGGTAGTAACAATTAAAACGACCTGAATTATGAAATGTCTAGGTATGTGCGGTACCATGAAGGCTGCAGCATTAGAGGACTGATTAAGATGTTTTCTCGAACAAGTAACCTCTCCCCTTGTCGAGCTTAATCGTTTCCCGATTCAGTTGAGGAGGTGGAGGAAACAGCACCCTTTCGTGGATTTTTAGGCTTTACTGGACATTCTCTGGCAAAGTGACCTGCCCTTCCACAATATAAACATAATTGAAGTTTTCTCCTTCTTTCTTTTTCCTCTGATGTGAGTGGACCTCTGAGTGTCCCTATTTGCATAGGCTCAGGTTCAGGGAGTTTATTATCTGGGTCTTTCTTCTCGTGTCTAATAAAAGTTAACCGTGATTCCAGTTTGTATTTATCTCCCTTTCTTTTTCCTAGTCTATGTTCTAATTTCACAACTAAATCTACAAAGTCCGAATAGTCTTCTGGCAAATCAACGATATGAGCCAGCGCGTCTTTTAACTCGTCTCTCAAACCTTTATAGAAAAGGGAGACACGCTTTTCTTCTGGCCACTTTGTCTCGGTGAGTAAACGATTAAAACTAGTGAGATAGGTCAATAAATCCTTGTTACCTTGTTTAAGATTTAAAAGCTCATTATCACTTGCCTGCATGAAAGTGTGTTTTGCAAAAAGGCTGGTCATGGTACGTTTAAATTGATTCCAATTATGGAGGATGGGATCATCTCTCTCCACGAAAGGAATTGACCAATTGGCTGCTGTGCCACCCAAATAAGACAAGACGAATGCCACTTTCGTAGCATCAGTAGGGAACTGTTGTGGCTTACAAACGAAGTGTAATTGACATTGATTGATAAAAACATGGAATTTGTTACTATCTCCATGAAAACGTTCAGGTGCTGCTAAGGGCACAGCATTAGGAACATTAACAGTGACCTCAACTGGGGGAGGCAAAGTTGTATGTTTTGATGGCGCCCCTGTCTCTGAGGAGGTTTTAAACAAAGGCGTAAAAGCTGTGTTCCACTGAGATACCCTAAATTTATACCTGCTTAAATCCTGTTTTAAAGAGGTATTCTCCATCTTTAATCTCTCTATTTCCTCTTGCATATGTTGCAAGATGCCAGACACTGATTCATTATGAGCCAAGTCCTCATTTAGGGCCTGCGCCATATCCGTGACGTCAATGCCCTCTATTTCTTCCCCGATATTCATCGTCCACCAGAACTTACATTTTTTTTTTTTTTTTTTTAAGGCTTGTGCTTCTGTCAAAGCCCAGCTCACCTGAGTCCTTGTTCAGTTCTGATGGAGGTTGAAGACAATCCGACCCCACCCTGAAACTGCTTGTTCCAGCACACTAGTTTTTAAAACAGTGCACTAAGAACAGAAGCTCAAGGGAAGGGGGGAAGTGGATAAAATAAAATAAAGAGACAACACTGTTCTTGCGTTTCCACTGTTGAAGTGCTGCACAAATCTGCGGCCCTCTCTGACTTCTGTAGAAACTGGTGCCTAATGAAACATAAACAAAGAACAGATAAGTACAACCTATTCCTAACTGGGTTCCTGACTATCCCTTTATTTATTAGAAATTTTCTTCTAAAAGTACCTCTTGGATCCTGGTCTCTAGTTTCCAGGTTTGGAATGTGTTACTGCTCTGGGATGTGCTTTCTATTACTCTAAAGCTTCTAAAACATTAAACAAATACCGTTATCAGAATTACTAATATCAAACATTCATCTTAATATAACTAAAGCCTAAATTCCCAATAGCAGACTCACTTTTCCCATATTTCCAGAATCTTTTATAAAACAAATACTGTACTTTTACGTCAAAATACAGCATGTAATTTGTGCAAGTCCTTGATTTACTGTTTGCCTTGCTGTTAATGGTTTCCACGGTTCGATTCTTAAAAGTTCCATAAAAAATGTTTGCTTCACAAAGTTCCGCAAAGTATTCTTGTAACAAAGAGTTTGAATCACAATGTTCGTGGAAGGTATCTTGTTTCCAGAAATTGTTGTCAAAGTTCTTTCAGGTAATAAAAGTTTTGCACTTACTTGTTGCTGGCAAGAGATACTGATCAGTCTAACCTTGTCTTCTTTCTCTTTTGCAGGTTGCTTGTAGGAGAGAGGCTGAGGCAAGGAGGAACCGGAAACCGGAAGAAGGAAGAACCAGCAGCTGCGCCCATTGAAGCCAATGAAAGTCTGTAGAGAGCAGGAGTGCCAGCGCCGAGGGATCTGTCCTCAGGTAAGCAGGAGGTAGACGAGCACAAGCACTGGGTGAGGCTCGGGGGCTGCCTTTTATAGACAGGGCTGGGTGTGGTCCTCACATGCTGCACATGTTCTTTAAAGGTGTGCAGAGCTGGGTGTGGTTTGAAGAGCTGGGTGTGGTCCTCACATGCTGCACATGTTCTTGAAAGGTGTGCAGAGTTTCAGTTATTATGCAAATGAGTTAAATTAACACATGGCCTAGAGAGGAGTGTTTTAAAGAAGCCTTGGTAAAAGCAAGGCCCAATGTGTAAACAAAACAGCACATTAAACAACATACACAGAAGCCTAGGGGGGAGGGGGAAGGTGAGATAACAAGAAAGGATTTCAATAGTAAGTTTAAAAGGGAGCTATTACAGAACCCACTAGTGCAGTGAGAGGGGACATGCTCTTTGCTGTGCACAAACCCTAACACTACTTGACTACATTTCCCATAATGCATCATTCTGGTGTTTGCTACCCTGAAAAGGAGCTATCTTGGTTGAGCATGCCCCTGTCTACATGGTGGGTGGGGGTATAGCATTGATAGGGGTACAGGCATATCACATGGTACTCACCGGTTGATGTGGTGGGCTCTGAAGTGTCCAGGTCTCCAAATTCTGATACTGCCTCCTGCTCCAGGGTCTCCTCCACCCTTTCTTCCAGGGGTGTGGGTGGTGGTACGGAAGATGGTCCCCCTCCTGTGCCTCTCATCTCCCGGAGCCTTTCAGCCACCCTCTCCTTGGTCCGGGAGCGGAGGTCATACCACCTTTTTTTAATTTCGTCAACACTCCTGTGGCTCACCCCCAGGGAGTTGATTTTCTCCTGGATGTCCTGTCACAGTTGCCTTTGGGAAGGCACATTGAGGGCTGCCTTCCCAAATAATTCGTCATAGTGCTGACAGCATTCATCTGTCAGCACCTCCAGCTCCTTCTCTGAGAATTTAAGTTTTCTCTTCCTAGGAGTTCCTTCCATTGCAGCTGCTGTTTCTCCTGTGTGCAGTTCAGCAGTTAAAAAGGGTGTGGTCCTCCCTCCTCCCAGGTGTATTTGTAAACTTCCTGGCTGTGATGTCATCATCATGTGCCAGGAAGTGTTTCCAGAGTGTTCTGGAGTGGTTTCTGGAGTGTTCTGCAGCACCTGTAAGCAATTTACAAGGTACTCGCAATTTGCGACACCCACTCGCAAATTGCGAGATTGTTTTTTGCACGGTCGCAAAAAGCGACCTCGCAATCAGCGGACTCGCTCTCTGCGTTGCGACTCCGGGTGCGAGTCGCTATTTCAACACTGACATTGTACCGGCATTTCATTTTGCGACTCGCAATTTGCGAGTCGCACCTACTCGCAAATTGCGACTCGCAAAAATTTTGTTTCCTACATCTGGCCCTTAGTCCTTAAAATAGCAACAATAAAATGTCAATATATTCCTCATATAATAATATAGAATATAAATGTATGGACACCTATTGTAGCTCGACAAAAATTTTTGCTAAAAGTTGAAGCTATTTTCCCAATGTCAAGGACTCACATGCGTATTTTAGTACAACATTTCTTTTATGGAATTCCAAACACATAATTAACACATCGGTGATATCTGAGATTATCATTACTGTCTCAAAATCCTCATTAGCAGTGTGTGCAGAATGCAGCAACCAACAACCATCTGATTCTGCATGTGTACTCTTGAGATCAGGCACCTCGTGGCTCCCTTCAGATGCAATTTTGTGGCATTTCTCTTCACAGTTTGCAAACAGTGTTTTATTATCACGTTTTACAAATACTCTGGTTTCCTCCATTCATTAACAAGAAAGGCAATGAGAGTCGTTCTATTCCTTACATGGCATAGCAATTTCCTCCACTGCCTGACAATCTGGGAAGGTGAAATGCTCTGTAACGGGTGCCCGATTTCTTCCCCTCTGATTGTCTTTTTGCTGTTCTTAATAGACATCTCATTCGACCGATCACACAATAATGATTCTTTGACTCCTATTTCCTTTCCACAAAGCTGTGGACAAGATAGACGTAGCCACCTCAACAAAGCTTGATTCCTCTCCTTTTACTTTTAATTTAAGAATCATATCATCAATCAGCGTGGCTGAATTTCCAGGTATTTCCTCAGCAGGAGTATCATTTTTCTACAAATATGTTTCTAAAACAGCTTTGTTTGTCTTTTGCAATAGACCTCCTGGAGTTCTTAAAGACCTAGGTAAAGGTCCTAAGGGATGAGAGAGTACATCCACCATTTGAAGGTTCCGATTCTGTACTGTCACAATGATTCAACCAAATAGTGCTTTGTCTGCTTTCATGATGATTGTCCTGTCATTGCTGTTTACTGCCTTTTTCTTGGACATGTTAGTCAAGGTTTTTAATATGTTCATCTTTATTTGGTCATGAAACTTCTTAATAGATGGATTAGTCTCAAGTCGCTCATGTTTGAAGTCTGTATAGCACTGTTCACTTATTTCATAAGCCTTCATTATATTGGGTACTATGGGCCTCATTACGAGTTTGGTGGAGGGGATTACTCCGTCACAAACGTGACAGATATCCCACCCACCGTATTACAAGTTCCATAGGATAAAATGGAACTTGCAATTTGACAAGCGGTATATCCGTCAAGTTTGTGTCGGAGTAATCCCCTCCGCCAAACTCATAATGAGGCCCATTATCTTGAGATGCCTTTTTTGCCATGCAGAGACTAATGCAACAAAGTGGCCCAACAAACAAGTTTATCCAGCTCTGAACCAAACTAACTGCTCTTGTAACAGTATATTCATCTTTTTCAATTTGTGAGTTATGTAGGTCTGAGTGACGAAGATCTGATCTGTTGTTACTAACCATTTCCCTTATCTGACCAAAAGGCACTTCTGTGATTAGCCATCTTATCTTTTCACAGCACCCACCTTGAGGTTGAGCCTTATCGTACCACCCAGAGTCTGCGTGTCTTTGTTGACTGTAATCTCTATCACTTGATCTACCGGAATTTGTCCAAACGGATTAACATCTGACAGTTGAACTGAAAAGCATCTGTTGATGAAGTTATGGTTTATCTCTGGATGTTTCACTGAAAGTAATGTAATGTTGGCATAGTATACAGGAAGATATCTAACATAGTTCATCCAGTCACACGCAAAACACCATGGGATCATAGAGCATATGGCGGTAAGATGTAAATGCCAAATTCCTTGTTGAGCAGCACGCAGCAGAGCCAGCAAGACATTTTCAACAACATCCACATACACAATCCAAAATGCAGAGAAATCTCCATTGTCATGACAATGTTGTTCCAGGAATACAGCCCAAAGCTTTTTTACTTTGCCAAAGGCAGCATTCTGCAAAAGGTCATCTAATATCTGTTGGCATAGGTCTTTTGCAAAGTCATTAACATCCTCAATGATTGCTCTCTTGGTAGTTCTTCTCTAACCAAGGGATACAATCCAACCAAGCCACTCTCAAACATTGCTTCATACATGTACTTATGTACTCGAACTGCACAATTGTACATATGACCTTCTAGTATTGATGATATGATCCTTCTGCTATCATGTCTGCTTCAATTGAAAGGTTGCAAAGACCAGCGCCTTGAAAGTGTTTTCCAAGAATGGACATGATATTGCAAATGGTGTGAAAGGAGCCCTTTCGCAGAATGAGTTTGTCATATGTTGTATTTGTCTTTGTATTTTTGTATTTGTAAAGCGCATTCCGGCCATAGCATTGAAGTGCTGAGCAACAGAAGGTAGAGTGGCCAAAAGAAGAAACAGGAAGAGGAGGAATAAAACGACTGAGGAAAGAGCCAAGTCTTTAGCTGCTTCCTAAAGGCCAAACATTTATGTTTCTTCCAAATCATCAAGGGGAGCATATACCAATGTTTGGCCGCCGCCACTACAAATGTTTTATCACCTCATCTGGCCTTACAAGTTCGAGGGACATGGACCAGATGCAATCATGTTGATCTGAGCTAACGGCTCGGCACATACCAGCATAACCTTCGAAGAAAGGTATTCAGATCCAGGCATATGCAAAGACTTAAGTGTCAAACACAAAGTCGTAAAAATAATGCGCTTCCTGAAAGGGAGCCAATGCAATTATTTCAAACTTCCGCTGGCCGAAGCTGAGCGGGGAAGGTCTAAAATTAAGCGGGTGGCTGTATTCTGAATTAATTGAAGTTTCCTGAGCAAGGTTTTGTCAATGTTAAGCATTAGAGCATTACAGTAGTCTAGTCTAGAAATTACCAGTGCCAAGGACATTGTGATTCTGAGCTCCTTTTGTAAATATGGAAACATTTTCTTCAGAATTTTAAGAGTCTAAAAACAGGATTTAGTTATGGAGTTAATTTGAGACTTAAAAGATAGGCAGTTGTCAAACGTAACCCCCAAATTTCTGGTAGAAGTAATGGCAGGCAGATCGCCGCACACTGATGGGCACCAGCTTGAGCTCCACAATTCCTTACTACAGCCAAAGAGCAAAATCTCAGTTTTGTCGCCATTCATCTAAAGCCAATTCAAGCCCATCCATCTATTAACCTCACTCATACAGTGGTGGAATTGATCCACAACTTCCTCCTAGTTCTGATGGATGGGAATGATTAGTTGAGTATCGTTAGCATAGGAGGTGGCCATAAAACCAAACAATCAGATAAGTCTGGCCAATAGTGCTACATACAGTATAAATAGTGCAGGGCTAAGTGAAGAGCCTTGAGGGACACCACACTGTAATTGATATGCGGGTGCTCTAAAATCCCCACAACTTTCCATGGTAGATCTCTCCACTAAAAAACTTTTCAGGATATTCAGTGCTGTACCTGTCGGCGTGCGACATGGATATTGTTGTGGCGTGTCTGCGCCCCCCCCCAGCATCACTTACTGACACACGCCTTCAGGGCCTTCCTCTTCCTCCTGCATGGTTTTTGAGCCATGCCTTCTCCTTCCCAGCAGGCCGTGCACTTCCCTTCTTCCCTGCATGCATCTATTCCCTTTGTACAAGGGTATATTTCCTATCTCTTGCTATAGCTCCTTCCCAATCCAAGATGGTGGTGTTACTTCTTCCTGTTTATCACTTCCTGTCTAGGGGTATATAAGGGGAATCATTTCTTCTTCTCATTGCGTTGCAACACTTCTGCTGTGGTGGTCACGATCCGGCTGGTCTTCGCTTGGACGCCAGTCGTTCTTGTTCTGTCTTCAGCCTTCCAGATTTCCAGGATCCTGAGTTCTAAATCCTTGTGTCCTCCTTCTGTTTCAGGGAGTTCCTGTTGGAGGCTTTTTCCCCCTTAGAGTTTTTCCTCTGGGACTCCTTCTGGAGGGCACGGACTGTAGTGGCGTATTATTGTCAACAGCACCGTGGCTACCGGAAGGGGTTGCCCCTACCTCGGTCAGAGCAGGACTTGCAGGAACCAGGCCGCTCACCATCCCTCTCCAGTACAGACGTTAAGCCCAGGGTGAACCGTGACGTAAACTTGGTTTTAGCTTTATTTATTGCATCTTTGTAGGCACTGAGGGCAGCACTAAGTTTTTCTTTTTCCTTAGAATTTGAGTCTAATTTCCACCTCCATTCTTGTTGGCAATATTTTCTCTGAAGGATTTTGACATCATTAGTAAACCAAGTTCCAATGTCTGACAGGTGTCAAGGTACAGCTAACATGCTGAGGGCACAAAGCCCTCTTTATATTGCTTTATGCTTCCACATGATCTCAGGTGCTTTTGAGGAGAGAGCTTGATCAATGACCACTACAATTTTTGCCAAATGCAGTGATTCCTTTATCAACTTTGACTATTTCAGAAACAGTTGTCAACTCATTTGGGCATTAATGATGGGCAAGTAGCCAATGGAATCCTGTGATACACTTTCTCGGTCTCGAGTACTGATGTTTAATCCTGTCCAAATGTATCTGTGTGAGGCTTGCTTCTTGTCTTGTAACAACCCAGATTATGTTCTTCTTTTGTGGAAGCTTCAATTGGGCAACACATTCCAGCATGACTTCGGTACTTGTCATCAATGGCTGAGGCTCAACTTGTTCAACAGAAACATACATGAACAATTTCAGTTGTATGTGTGGTGGTCAATGTTATTTCCTTTAGTTTACAATGCTTGGGAGAAGAGCTTTAAAAGGTTGTGGTCCAAACAACTTAGGCTACACAGCTGTACCGCTGAATCAGTGAGTTGTCCCCTTGTCAGTAAGAGTCTCTTCCAGCCTATCAATGTTATCCCAGGTTAAGTTAGTGAAGAAATGAGTATGAATGTCAGCTGGAAGAACAATTTGCTCATTTAAGGTAGCAGCAAGTTCCTGAACCAAAAGTATTCTCATTTTCTTCCAGTTGTGAGTATGAAGTTTCATGACCAAGTCTATTTAAAGTACAAGTGATTCCTGTCAGCATTTTAAGGGCGTATGGGAGCAACAATTGCTTGGGGGGTTTCTGCAGGCTATTTTTGCCTGCATATATAATTATATAAGTAAGGCAATCCTTTTGGATGGCTTTGTGTTTTCACGATCTCCAGTCAGAAGTCCTAATAGGAACTGTTTAACGTAATCAGGCACTGTGAATGAATGTTTATCAACATCAGATGGCTGATATGGCCATGGTATTGATGCCAAGTTTGTTTTAACCATTGTTCTTATGTATGATGATGTTTGATCAATGATCTCTTTCGTGTCTGTTGCCTTGACCTCTAAAACTGATAATTCTCTTTTCAAACTCTGTTTTTCTCTGACAAAGTCCTGTAGTATGACACTATCAGGTTGGGCCAATATATTTCCTTGGTTGTCTGCGAATATGTGGAGGCTGTCACTGAACACAGAGTCCAATTTTATTCTAAAAGCTTCATGGTTAAACCGTCTAGTCCCTATATTCCTCTGTGTGTCATGAGGGTTTCAAGCCTTTCAGTGAGAGTCATCACACGTACTACCTCTATTATAGGAATAATCACAGTTCTAATGTATTGAAATAGTTCATCATATGCTTCCTCCCTCATATTTTCGTAGTGATCATTGATTAAATGCTAGATGCATGATCTTCCTCCTTTGCTTTAACCCTTGTCTGGCTTCTATAACAAGATGCATGATAATGGGCTTCTGCAGCCTCTATGTCCCTACTACAAACTTCTAAGATCTTTGAATCACAATTAACGACTGCACACTCTCTAAGCTATTTCTCAACTCTAAGCTCTGTGGCCTTGATTATTTTCTCATGTGTTGATGTCCCCTTGTAGCATTTTATCTTTCCACAAAATATACATTCTTCAGCATACACGTTTGACTTTAATGATGTTCTTCTGTTTAAGTGTTTGCTTGTGCACTCACTAATTCCAGCATCATCAATGATACTTGCTTCAACTTTTCACTTAATAGTCTGTAAATCTCTCTTCATAGTAAACAGGCTCCTGCACTCCTTGTGGTGAAATACTTGGGGAAACCTTGTTGCTTTCCACATTTCTCACAGTGTCTCACAGTGGAATGTGATTCCTTACTTGAGCTGCCTATAACAAAGTTTTCCATGATGAGTAGTCTTGCAGGTATGTCAGCGTATCTCCATGTTCGGCATTTGACCATACATGAATCACACACTGGGGATCACAGGGACAGGATGGGCTTGTTTCAGCCTTCTTTATGATACTGCACAGTCATCCACCATCAGCTCTGGAAAAATAAATTCATTTATTTATTCTTTTAAAAATTATACATTTTACTTGGTGTAATCATAACTGCTATTATAATTATCATCAATGTATATAATCACATTTACTGTAATTGTAATTTTTAATAATTAAATTCACAATAATAAAAATTATGAACATTTTCCATTTACATCAAGGTATCTCAGGAGTAAAGTGGTAATTCATAAAAGGCAAAAACGTATGACTTGCTATCACATATTTTCCATCTCTAGGCATCCATACCTTGCCAATAAATCATATTGGAACCCCTCACCCCAAGTGGTACTGATAACACAGTTGGCTCAAGGCCGAAAGATAAAATCTAATATATTATGGCTGATCTTAAGAAAGAGGTAGACCAAATGACCTTTAATCACATTTGAAGAAAATGGAAACTTATTTATCTAATTTGAAAAAAAGTTATAAAATTAAGAAAACAGCTAATATTTCTGAGGCACAAATATGATAAAATTTCCATCAGAGTTCTAATATTTTCAAAGAAACGGGACAACATCCATATTGATACAATTAAAACCATGAATCTACAAAATATATATTCTAGAACAGAAGTATCGTTACCTTAAGTTCAAATGTAGATTCAAAAGCGAGTGCAGAAAACAAAAAAAAAACATTCTTTTACAGGAATACAATATTCTGCCTAAGGAAAAGAAGACTTGATCAAGAATTCAACTAAAGCAGTACAGAACAAGAAAAATAAATCAATCTAAAAATGCAAAAGAAAAAGGCATATAATGCTGTAGGACAGGGTATGAGCTTTATGGGAATACAGGGCAAACCAAGTAATCGAAACGAACCATATAATGACACATAAAGTAATACATTTATCTAACCATCATTTAAATGATGAAGAACACCAAGTGCAGTCTATGGGCTTATCCTTTTGTCCTGATTCATGACTGAATTACACTAAGAGCTATAGTGATGTTTTCAAATTTCCAAAAGAAATTAAAATTACACAGAATGCACAGAATGAACGAGTTTAAACATAGTACACAGATGATATGGACACAGTATCTAGCTCCTATTTACTGGTTTCTGATATAGAGACTCTCAGTGCAGTTTACAGCATTGAATGTGATAGCAGAAATTTGTCAGATCCTTTGTCTTGAAAGGATAGTATTACTATTGCTACAGAATTTGGGATGTGTAGAAATGTGCCATCTAAAATGTCTTTTAAACCTGAGTCTTGTTGAGGGACAACACTGATGTATTTTGGGAATAGTAACTTATAATCTATGAAAAAAAGGGATCCCAGAAATCACATACTCTCTTCATACCACAGAGGAATACTTTAAAATCTCATTATTAAACTCTCTGATAAAAGGAGGTAATGTTGTCATTCTTTCCAAAAAAGATCATGTTGATGAAGGGCTCAGGCAACTGAACCATGTGCAGTGCTACAAAAATCTGAAAGGTGATACTATTTAAATCTTACAAATAGATACCATGAGATGCTAAATGAATGGAAAAATGATCAGCTTTTAGAGTCGGATGAATATTGTTTTCTAAAAAATGATACCCCAATTACATCTACTTTGTATTTACTACCAAAGATGCATAAGAACTCTGAAAAAAACACCATGTAGACAAAACATTTCTTCACAAGGTAGTTTGCTAGAGCACACATCTACATATGTAGACCATTTTCTCTTCCCTTTTTAACAAGTATTACTCTTATTTCTATGTGACACTAAAGATTTAATGATCAAAATACAAGATATAACTTGAAAGAGTGATTAAACGTTGATCACAGTGGATGCTAATTCTCTATATACCAGCATTCCAGGATGGGCTAAGGGCGTAGCCATTTCTTGAGAGCATGAGGCTCCAATCAACTGCAGAGTACTTATATGTTGCTGGATATGACTGGATCTGTCTACCAGAAAATATATTTATTTTCAATAACCATTACAGGCAAGCCCAGGGAAAAACTATGGGCACCGACTTCACCCCTGGCTATGAAAATATGTTCATAAGCCGATGGAAGGAGCAGGTGGTCTGAACAGAAGAGATGGAGCATACTAACAATGTGGTTATTTGGTTGAGGTATATATTGACATACTTTTCCTGATTTTGGTAGCATCCAAAGTAGCACTGTGTGAATTTCTTGATATTTTGAATAACAATGATCACAATCTTAAATTCACTCTAGTCGCACCTCAAATGAGTTTGTGGACTCACGATTAACAATACGAGGAGAAAAGATAGAAACATATTTATTTAGAAAGCCAACTGCAGGGAATTCTAGCTTACATTTACTTAGTAGTCATCCACCATCTTTTCAAAACACAATTTCATACAGGAAATCTATCAGGGCCAAATGAAATTGCAGCACTGAACAATCCAATACTCAAGACAAAGATAAATACTCAGCAGACTCAAAGGTAGGGGATATTCAGAAAAAGGTACTCCAACAAGCTACAAGCAATGTAGAGAACACGTCTTGAGAGGCTGTCCTCTTTGCTCACAGAACACAAATACCCAAACTAGACACAAGCAAGATTCAATTCACAACCACTTTTCATACTGAAGCTCAGGAACAGAGGAGTATTCTTACCAAACACTGCAATATCTTACAGATAGATAATATACTTACTGAAATATTGAGTTAGAGACCTCTCATAACGTTTAGGTGGAGCAGATCATTAAGGGACCAATTGATACATACCCATTGTTTTGGCTACATCTACACCTACATGGATATCTACCAAACCTGAATTCTTTACATGTGGGCATTGTAAAGCTTACAAATATAGCATAAATAGCACAGAATACAATGACCCACATTGTAAAAGCAAACATAAAATTCAGCATTACATCACATGAGTCACTGTTTATGCTTCAACATGCCCATCCCCTAAAATGTATATTGGCAACACAGTTTTTCCAATCAAAAAGAGGAATATGGACATATTTCTAATAATGATAAAGATATGGGTTAAAGTACTGGCAAACATTGTATGCAATATCACAAAAGTGACTAGAAATTGATGCAATACTTTGGTATAGCATATGTTCCAAAACATATTAGAGATGGGGACAGGGTTCTCAAATTAAGACAATTGAAATCACATCTTATTGTTGATCCCTACACATCAGCTCATGTGGGACTGAATAACAATGAAGAATTTATAAAAATTACAAATATCAGTTTTTGATTGTTTGTTTTAAAGTCCTAGGAGAAACAATATCTTTTTAAATAGGGTTTGAGGTGTATTCCTTTACTTATTTTTATTTTTTAGGTTGGATTATTGCTTACAAAATTATGGAACTAGCATGTTACAAAATTACGAATTGCTCTTGGATGGACATTAAAGAAGGAATTTGGTTAAGTGTTTTTCAACAACTCATTCACTTTTGAAGAATTTGCCAAGATATATTGTATTCTTTTCTTCAGATTCTTCTGCTGAGAATGGAATGTGAGCTTGAAAATACATTGTATCGACTGTGGTGAGCGCGTCGTTTGTAATTGCTGCTGTTTTTATCCATTTTATAGCCAAAAAGCTCCTGTTATCTTGCGTTTTAACTGCTTTGTTTGAATTTGCACTGATTAATTTATCTATCTTTACTACAGAAATGGAAATTACTGCTTGCATGATTTTATAAAATTTTATAAAGTTTATAAAAGTTTTTAAACAACGGAATTTATTTAATCTACCTTAACGGGAAGGATTGGGATAATCAATGCCCCTCCTTACCGGAAGAATACTTGATTGAGGAAAGGTTTTCTTCAATTTGGTGCTCTGACACTCCGACTTCTTTCGGGGCAGGAAGTTGGGCCGGTTAAAGCCCACTTCCGGTTTTCGGGGCTTAACCGCGGTTTGCGGTCTAGTGGTCTGGTCAAGGGGGGATAAATGTCGGCGCAAACACGGCCGCGCAGACTGTGGTGAGCGCGTCGTTTGTAATTGCTGCCGTTTTTACCCATTTTTTAGCCGAAAAGCTCCTGTTATCTTGCGTTTTAACTGCTTTGTTTGAATTTGAATTTGCACTGATTAATTTATCTATCTTTACTACAGAAATGGAAATTACTGCTTGCATGATTTTATCAAATTTTATAAAGTTTATAAAAGTTTTTAAACAACGGAATTTATTTAATCTACCTTAACGGGAAGGATTGGGATAATCAATGCCCCTCCTTACCGGAAGAATACTTGATTGAGGAAAGGTTTTCTTCAATTTGGTGCTCTGACACTCTGACTTCTTGCGGGGCAGGAAGTTGGGCCGGTTAAAGCCCACTTCTGGTTTTCGGGGCTTAACCGCGGTTTGCGGTCTAGTGGTCTGTCAAGGGGGGATAAATGTCGGCGCAAACACGGCCGCGCAGCGGACGCGCGCAGCGGGCGCGCCGCTGGCGCGCCAAAGGCAAGCCCGTCTGCGCCCATTCGCGCCAGAACGGGCCAGAGGGCCAGGAACCTTTTATTTGGTTCTGGAAAAATTAGTTACACTACTGAAGAACTCAAGAAGCTGGCAGGCCCCCGGTGCACTCACACTCTGAGCCCGGACACTGCTTGCGCCTGGAGGTGCGCGCAGTGCAATTGGATGGTGCCTATGCCATCTTTGATGGGAAAGCAGGTAACCCAGGGAGTTTGGGCTGCAGGGGTGAATAATTTTGAACATGCTTTGGGGGGAACTGTAAAGGATGGCAGAGCGGGGGCCCTTTTGCTCTTATAAATGTTAGATCCCTCCCTAAACACAAATTTGAAATTAATGAGCTCATCCTTACTCTCAACATAGACTGTCTCTTTATAACAGAAACTTGGGCGAGGCCTGATTCGGACCCCGATTTTATCGAAGCAACCCCTACCGGCTACTCCTCTTACAGGGTGGACAGGAATACAGGCAGAGGAGGAGGCCTGGCTATCATTTGTAGGTCTGAGCTCACCTGTACCTGGAATAGTGCTAGTCTCATTCCAGAGGTCTGTGAAGCTATGGCCTTTAAATTGCTCCGAGATACATCTCTAGTCTGGGAGGGCCTGCTAATTTATCGCCCCCCTGGCCCTGTTTCTAAGTTTCTTTCGATATGGCCCTCAGTATTGGAACCTTTAATCATGGCCCCTAAAGCCATCATCTTGGGAGATTTTAACATCCATTTTGACAATACACGTGACTTGCTGGTTGCGGAATTCCTCAACCTTATGGGGGTACTAGACTGGGTCCTAAAGGATGGGATGGCCACTCATAGAGCTGGGCATACCCTAGATGGGATTTTCACGCGTCCTGAGGAAGCATTATATCTTTCTACCACCCCATTAGAGTGGACAGATCATGCCCTTTTGACGTTTAAATTTCTGGCCAAGCAGCAGCCCATAATATCAATTCCCCAGAAAAAACTGATAAGACCCTGGAGAAAAATTGAAGTAGAACCACTGAAAGCTACACTTCTACATAATTGGAATGATCCCAAGGTGTCCAGGCTGCCACCACTTGCTAGATTTAATCTGGGTATTAAACAAGCAATGGACACGCTAGCACCGGTAAGAATCTCCGCTTCTCGTATTAGGAAGAAACCTAATCAACCTTGGTTTTCTCAAGCCCTTAAAATCCTACAGAGGAAATACCGGCAGAAAGAGCGCTGCTGGAAACTCAGCCTCGGCGAAGCCGAGAGGGCGGATCTTAAGCTCGCACTTAACACTTATAAAAAAGCCTGCCAGGCAGCCAAATCGGTCTTTTTTACATGTAAAATAAATGAAGCAGCTAACTCTTCCAGAGAACTATTTAGAACTGTCAACACTCTCACTACTCCGTTAGGCTCTCCCAAAGTAGAAAATTCTCAAGATTTTTGTAATAAAGTAGCTAAATTTTTTGAATGTAAGGTGCTAGACATTTACTCCAGCTTTAGGTTGGATAAGACACTAGCTAGCCCGTCCCCCAGGCTGATTGTTCATCCGCACCCTGAGTTGACTACTAACGGGAAACCAGACAAGCCACTTTTACTTTCAAATTTTAAGATGCCCTCTCCTGAGGCCCTGTGTAAACTGCTCTTGGAAGGCAAATCGGGCTCCCCTATGGATCTCTGCCCCCCCGGCTATTCTCCAATTAGTACCAGAGCTAGTGGTTTCTATGCTGGCCCCTATTTTTCAGGAAGTGCTAGCATCGGGCTCTTACCCCAGGGTTTGGAAAGAATCTACTATCCTTCCGCTAAAAAAGAAGGCTGCTGGTAAACCCGATGACTTGACGAACTTACGTCCAATAGCCCTTCTCCCCTATGCGCCCAAAATTTTAGAAAAACATCTTAATAAGGAATTGGTTGATTTCCTGTCTGCTTCTAAAGGCTTGGACAGCTCGCAACATGGTTTTCGGAAATCCCACAGCACCGAATCTGCTCTCATTGCATCATCAGACACCATACGTAGATTGGTGGATAAGGGGCAGGGGGTCTTTCTGGTGTTATTGGACTTGTCGGCAGCTTTTGACACCATTGCTCCCCATATCCTGCTAGACCGCTTATATCAGGCAGGCATTAGAGACCAGGCTCTCAAACTGATCAAATCTTTTCTATCTGACAGGAGGGCCACAGTTAGCTGTGGTGATTTTAGATCTTTTTCCTACCTTTTGCTGTGTGGGGTCCCTCAGGGCTCCTCTTTAAGCCCGACGCTATTTAACGTGTACGTGGCACCGCTGGCAGAGCTGGTTCGTTCTTTTGGCTTCATTCCCACTTCTTATGCTGACGATACTCAAATCATTATCCCTATCGATAACAATCTTGAAGAAGTGGCTATCCGCTTCAATGCCTGTATGACGGCAGTCAGTCACTGGATGAAGTCTAACTGGTTGAAACTCAATTGTGAAAAAAACGAGATTTTGTGCTTTGGAATTGAAAGGGTACATTGGTCCTCTAGCTGGTGGCCTGAAGAGTGTGGGACGCTTCCTGTTCCACGGTCTACCTCAAGAAATTTAGGAGTAGTATTCGATGAGCAACTGTCATTCAAACCTCAGGTCAATTTGACAATTAAGTCCTGTTTGTGGACTATGAAGAAACTAAAAAAAATATTTCCTTTTATTCCTCAGACCTGTAGAACCACCGTCATTCTGGCTCTAGTCATTTCCAGATTGGATTATGGAAATGCGCTCTTACTTAATTTGGATAAAGAATCTTTGCACAGACTTCAGCTGATGCAGAATACTGCTGCCAGGCTGTTATTAAAATTGCCCAGTGGGGCCTCTGTTAAGAGGTGCCTTAAAGATCTACACTGGCTTCCGGTTATCCATCGGCTTTCTTTTAAGGTTCTCTGCATCACTCACAAGGCTGTCCACGGGAGTGGGCCTACAATACTAACTACCAAGCTGCAATGGCATAGGCCGAATCGACTGTTGCGCTCGGCCGGTGCCTATCAAATTTAAACATCCCGTACCAAGAAAGTTAAATGGGGAGACAGAGCATTTACTGTTGCAGCTGCTAAAATTTGGAACTCTCTACCATTGAATATAAGGCAAGAACATAATTATTTAACATTTAGGAAATTGGTCAAGACCTGGCTGTTTCCTCAATAAGTTCGGGAGTTCTCCGACCAAGCTCCTTTGCCTCACCCAGTTAGCGCTTCGATGCCCTTGGGCCGGAATGCGCTTTATAAATACTCAATACAATACAATTCAATACAATATATCACATGGAGATCTGTAATATCTAAATGTTAACAATATGAATCATGTCACATAATACAGTTTAACTGATTATGAGGTAGTTTGGCCACTAGACTCTCCACTGTGAATGAAAGATTTGCAATCATTGGTTGGCAATTCTAACACTGTAATATTTTTAGAATGTCTAATTTTGCAAATAATATGAATTATGCCATATAATATAGCTTGTTTGAGTGTGAGGCAGTTTGGCCCCTAGAGCCTCTATTCTGTATTTAACATTTACAATCATTGGTTGATAATTGCAACACTGTTATATTCTGCTCACGACACAATGAAGTCCATTAGAGTATGCTGTTTGTAATATGTTTCTACTTATTCCAATTATAAAAGATAAATATATTCAGATATATAGGTTGACATTCTGGAATCCATTTATTTACATTACTCTGTCTTCTCCTCATTCCAGGTTGGCTTGGATGGTATTTTACTGATTCAAATCTGTAATACTGTGCCTGGAGTGGTGAAACACTTTTGTCATTTACAGCTCAACATAGATGGCACTGTGCTAATCCTATGCTTAATACATGACAACATACTTTGTCCCTTTTCTAGGTCAGTTTGGATGGCACTGTGCTAACCCTTTGCTTAAACGTTGCTAGAAAAGCAGACATTTGAGGTGAGCAAATTTAGAGTGTTGTGTGGTCCTCCTCCTGGACCAATATGTCCCTGGGGACCACACCTCCTGGGGCTGACCTATGCAAAAGAAAGGAAGGGGTCCGAGCCCTCCCCCTCTTCCTGGAGCCCCACAGGGCTGGCTCCTGCTATCTCCTGAGGTGCCCACCCTCGGGCGATTGCTATTTGCTTTTGCTTCGCAGGAGCTGTGACAGCTCCCGCCAAGCACAAGCAAACACTATGTTTCCAGCAAGCAGGAGCTGTAAAAAATGCTCCCGCTTGCTGGAAGCAGAGTTTTCATCCATTTCCCTGCCCGCATACATACGGGTGGGGAAAGAGATGAAAGTACTGCTCCCGCATGCGGGAGCATTTTGACAGCAGCTCCCTGCATGCAGCAGCAATGTTGACTCCCACAGGAGGTGGGAGCCGGCTGGGCGCGAGGGGGCCTTGAGGCTCCCCCGTCGGTCCCTAACATGTTTTTTTTTAAATAATTATTTCTGCCATACATATTTATCTTAGATAATTACGCAGGCTAGGAATCTTTCTTGCAGGATGATATTTTAATGGAAATTAAACCTCAAAAAGAAGCACTTACATATATAATCAAAGCAGGTACCCAAGTTGAAGCACCACTTCTATAAAGTATGAATCATCCTAACTTCCTGCGCATGACCAATGTAAGCCAACTGTTTATCTTTGCATTTCCACAATGAAAAGATAGCTATAAACCTTGATGGAAGTGTTTGCATTCTTGCCTTTTACGAGTACAATAGCTCATGTTGTGACTGGGACAAGTGGGTTCTTTCTTGTCATCCTCTGCTGAGACCAGAGATTGAGTTCTCCCTTTCACAAATCACAAGTATGTAAAATGGCCTAGAAGCCCTACCCTTTTGGCCCCACCCCATATACATTAGTGGTATGCAACATCTTTCCACCTTTTTCCTAGGACGATGGACAGCTTACTCAAAGGACCCTTAAAGTACGTTTCCTGCCGATTTTGGAGACACATTCTTGATACACATGATTATGATGAAATTTTCTCCAAACAAAGAAGCACTTCATGAGTGGGTTGGGGTTGGTTAGTCGTATGGGGTAGGACTAAGGCCAGGTCCTGCAGCAAACCCCCACCACACATGTCCAAACTATAACTTCCAAACGAATGCAGGAAAGAACAAGGGTTACTGTATTGTTATAGCTAGGTTTTGAAAAAAATAACATTTAAAAAACAAAGACATCCCTGAAATTCACCAGCTACATGATAGCTAACTATAACTTGTGCCTCCACCATGTGCTATTTGTGAACTCACATATTACATCACTCATGACAAGTTTATTCATCACAGTTCACTACTTTAATACTGGTACTCACACCTATACTGGCACTTACACCAGATGTTACACTCACATCTGCATTCATACCACATACTTGGATATAAGTAGAATCACTGCCTATTTTCAACTCTTTCCCAATAACTAAGGCTCATAAGTTTGGACATTTCTTTTAAAGGACATGAACCAGGACAATGTTCATTATGCAATAGATTGTCCATAAGCAGGGACGTAGCTTCAGTTGCAGCCTCTGGAGTGTGACACCCCCGAAATAAATGCTTGGTAATTGGGTCTGATAGACTTGAGTCAGGTATGCTATGTCTGTGTTGGTCTTTCATATTGTACTTAAAGAATAAAAGACAAAAAATGACCTTTGATGTGAAACAGCAGAGAGAACAAAAGAGAGGGAGTGAAAGAGATGTTCTGGTTGAATTTTAAAATGTGAAACCAGATACAGTGGAATCAGTACCCGCTTCTCTGCTTGTGCAAACTTTGTGATGTTATGCAAAAGTTTTATTTCACAGAGCCCATTTTTTTTATTATCACATATGAAGGCATTTTTAAATACTCTAGTTCAGGATTTGCACTGTACAACACCTCTTATGTTTGATATAGTACACTATATTGTTGCTCCATCTATAATAAGAATCTAGGCCACATTTAGGATTTACATGACTAATGACATGTGTCTTAGTTCACTAATGGCATTGTTAGAGGAAGAGCTACTGGTGTTTCTAAGTTTGTGTTTAAAAACTATCACTTTAAATAAATGTCTGTTTATGTAGTGGTATAATCCGATTTACATTGGTGAAATGGCTCTGCATGGTAGAGACATTTTGAAGAGACTGCATCTTATGTTTACAATATGTCAGTTGCACAATATACATGGAAAATCTTTTCATGGTTTGGTCTGTGCGTGTACTTTTAGAGATAAGACAGACACAAGGCTCAGCTTGACCTATTCATTTTCTGATGCACCCACTACGGAGGCCAGGTGGGATGGCCACCATAGACCCCGGCGCCACCACCGCCACCACAGACCCCGCAGCCAGCACCACCGCCACAGACCCTGCAGCCAGCACTGCCGCCACAGACCCTGCAGCCACCACCGCCACCACAGACCCTGCAGCCAGCACTGCCGCCACAGACCCCGCAGCCAGCACCGCCGCCACAGACCCCACGGCAAGCACCGCCGTGACAGGGACACCGCCGCAAGCACCACCAGTGGCCCGCGACCTCCTCAGACAGTGGCATCCCCAGTGGTCAGTCGTCCGAGGCTGGTGGTGAGTTCCAGGACCCTGGGCAGCTTCCATGAAGCATCACTGTCATCACAGTTATCACCTGCATATGGAATGCGAAGCCGCAGCAGTGTGGGGTATGTCTCTGCCTCCATGGCGTATCATGTTACCTGTACCTCGGCAATCTCGTGGAACACACACCCAGGCGAGTGTATTGTTCTGGCCACACTGCACGTGGTGCACTCTGGGCACAAAGCCCCCTCCAGAAACAGTGGAGAAATACATCCACTGCCTCAGTCCTTGGCAGGATGAAGCACTCTGGACACAAAGCCCCCTCCAGAACCAGTGGAGAAATACATCCACTACTTCAGTCCTTGACAGGATGAAGCACTCTGGGCACAAAGCCCCCTCCAGAACCAGTGGAAACTGTTATCCACTTGAGATATTGTGGCTTTGCACTCCCCAGGATAAAGCAGTGGACAAACCACCCACTGAAATGACTTGAGAGACTGTGGCTTTGCACTCCCCAGGATAAAGCAGTGGGATAATGATATTTAACATGATTACATTCGTTCAAATCATTTCCTTTTGTCCTTGCGTTATTCCAGGGGGGGTGTATATGTAATGTTGCAACATGTATTTGTGTGTATGATGTTGTGGGTGAGGGTGGGGGTGGGGGTGTTGCGTGTGTGTGTGTCACTCTCTTTTCCCTCCCATCCCCTGTGTTGTAGGTGCAGTACTCACCGTGGTCATCGCCGCCGTCGTTGGACCTCCTGATAGAGGAGCAGTATCTGCAATTCGGGCTCCATGGTGTCCTGGTTCCTCGTGGGGTGTGAAGAGGTGAGTGTTTTCCCTTCTGAGTACTGTTTCCACCGTGTTTTTATTCGCATTGGTTCTGCCCTTGAAAAGGTGGCGGATAGGCCTGTTGTGGTAGTGTGGGTGGTACATAGTCTCCCGCCTGTCTGTTGGCGGTGTCCGCCGTGCTGTTTGTTTGTACCGTGGTGGCGGTCGGAGTGTTAAAGTGGCTGTCTATGTTGGCGGTTTCCGCCACGGTCGTGATTCCATTTTTTTAACACAGACCGCCAGGGTTGTAATGAGGGCCTATAGTCCCTAGGCAGGTAAGTAATACCCAAATTATATACAATGGTATGCAGAAATAGGCATAAAAACAGTTAGAAAACAGTGCATCTAGTGAAAATCACAATAGTTAGAAATGGGCCTGAGAGAGCACAAACCATATACTAAGAAAGTGGAATGCGAAAGTCGGTCTCCCACCTAGGCAAGTGTAGTGTGCAGAGGGGAGCTGGGAGTACTAGAAAACCCCAAAGGTAAGTACTAGAACCCACATCAGCGGAACACACAAAGAAGTAAAGAAGAATATTGCAAAACCCAGAAGAGACTGCAAGACACCAACAGTGAATTCCTGGACAAGAAGACCTGTGGAAAAAGGGGACCAAGTCCAAGAAGCACAGAAGAGTCCAGGAAGGGCAGGAGCCCCTACCCAATAGGATGAAGGTGCAAGAAGAGAACCACTGGTGAGGAAGAAGTGTCAGCCCTGCACCCAAGAAGATGAAGTTGGGTTACTGGAGTGTGCATGTGATGTCCCTCACCTGATGGAGGATTGCAGTCGGGTTTGTGTCGTTGGAGTCTGCTAAAAAGCCTTGGCACACGCAATGCTTGTGGTTAACCAAAAATGGTGCTGCCGGGGACCAGGAAGTACCAGGTAGTCTCTACCCAGGAGGATGAGTCAGAGGGGGCCCTCAGCAGCACAGAGAGACCAGGTAGCATACACAGGAGTCCCACAGGATGGGGACACGAAAGTAGCAGAAGAGGCCCAGGGAGCACTATAAGAAAGACTCCCACGTCGCTGAAGAACCAATCAGGGAGCTGTGCGTTGCAGGATAGAGTGCTGGAGCTTCAAGATGCATGAAGATCTTGGAGGAATGATGTCACCAAGCCTTGGCAGCTGCAAAGGACACGGAGCATGGGGGTACTGTCTTGCGTGGGGAGGCAAGGTCTTACCTCTACCAAAGTTGGAAAGTTGGAAGAGAGGGCCGTTGGGACCACTTCAGTCCACCACTTGTGATGCAGGATCCACGCAGCTCAGCAGGAGAGGGGATCTACGCAGCCGGTCATTGTCACAGTTGGTGCCTGCCGAAGCAGGGGAGTGACTCCTTCACTCCAAGGGAGATTCCTTCTTTCTTCGGATGCAGGTTGAAGATGGGCTGTCCTCAGAGGATGCGTGACCAGGGAAATGTTGCAGTTGCTGAAAGGAGTCGAAGATACATTGTTGCAGGAGGCATCTTGCTTCTTTGTTGCAGCTTGTGGGGTCCTGAAGAGTTCAGATGTAGTTTCTTTGATCAGAAGTCAAAGTGGATGGTGCAGAGGATTCCTGCTGAAATCTTGCAATCCGAATCTGAGGAACCACCCAAAGGAGAGACCATAAATAGCCCTGAAAGGGGGATTGGTCACCTAGCTGAGTGACCACCTATCAGGAGGGACTCCGATGTCACTGGCTGGCCCTGGTCACTCAGATGGTCCCAGAGTTTCCTGCCAACCTTGAATCTAAGATGGCAAGACCCAGGAACCCTCTGGGGAGCTCTGAGCACCACCCCGGGGGTGGTGATGGACAGGGGAGTAGTCACTACCCTTTCCTTTGTCCAGTTTTGTGCCAGAGAAGGGACTGTAATCCCTGAAACTTGAGCTGTGGCTGCTGCCACCATGGGATGCTAATCCCAACCCCTGCCTCTCTTTCCCCACTGCCAAGGCCTTCCTATCTAGGGCTAGCTGCTGCAGCCTCAGTCTGGCCTCCTCCAGTCTCAGTTTCCTGATTTCTCTACAGAATCATCCCCTGGAGTTGTGCAGTGTGACCCCTCAGACACTGAAGTGATATGAGAGTGGGCAGAAGTGGTATGTCAAACACATTGACAAACAGGCCAAAAGTGGGGGTAACCAAGTTAGAAAGGGGCTACTTTCCTACACATGCCTCCCACATGGACTTCATGTACGCAGACATGACGTTTGTGTCTCTGTCAGACACAATCTCTTTTGGGAATACCATATGGGTAAATATCCCCATTAGAGCTCCGATCACAATCGGTGCAGTCACTGTTCTCAGAAGGATTGCCTCTGGGTAGCGGGTGGCATGGTCCACCAAAACCAGGATTAACCTATTGTCTAGGGCAGTTTTGGGGCCCAAGGGACCAATGATGTCGATGCCCACCCTTTCAAAGGGGGTGCCCACGACAGGGAGTGGAACCAGGTGGGCCTTGAGCCTTTTCCCTGTCTTCTCACTAGCCTGGCAGGTTGGGCAGGACCTAGAGAAAGCATCTGAGGCCACCCACAATCGGGGCCAATAAAAGTGGGTGACAAGCCTGGTGAAGGTCCCAAATAACCCGCCAGGGGGATGTCGTGAGCCAGACCCAGTAGGAAAGCGAGGTAGCACTTGGGGACCACCAGCACACATGCTGCCCCAGCTTCCGGCACCTTAGGCTCACTGTATAGGAAATCATTCTCCCAATAAATATGGTGATCGCCAGAGGCTTCACCTGCTACTAGGGTGGTGGCATGTTGCCTCAAACCCACAAGAGTGGGGCACTCCGGCGCTTTGTAGAATTTCTCCCTGGCTGGCCCACCCTCAAATTGCCAGGCAGCAAGCTCAGGCAGGTTATCCAGGGCAGCAATATCCTCCCCAGTTGGCTCAGAGGCCCTCTCCTCAGGGACCCCATCAACCAACGCGGGAACCTCTGGGACTGGTTTCCCGCACCTCTTGCCCCTCTCCTTTGCAGCTGTCTGAGACATTGTCTCAGGCTCCAGACAACCTTGACTCCCTTAACGGGCAGCCATGGACTATGTGGTCATGCAGACTCACTCAGGCAAACCTAACATCTCCAGGTGAGACCTGAGATCTACCTCCTCCCAGGTAGTGTGCTCAAGGCATGGCAGGACTCAAAGCTACTTTCAGAGTACCAGAGACACCCCCGACTCAAAGGGAACCAGAGCCACCGGTATATGACTCTCATGATTGTCAGCAACTATGACCTGGTGGAATGTATTGGGGATGACCTGCTCTGCTGACACAAGCTGACTCCTGACAGTAGTCATGCTGGCTCCTGTGTCACGCAGGGCCTCCGCTCTTTGCACATTAATGGTTATCCACTGCTTATACTTGGAAGTATTTGGGGGCATTTGGTCTTTTGGCACCATGTCCTTATCTCCCAGGGACACAAGGGTTACCTCTAGCTGCACTACAAAGCTATCTGGGACTACCTCCTCCCCAAGCGCTATGCTAGCCAACCCAGGTATCTGCCCTCCAGTTGGGTACTGTGCCCTCTTCGGACACTTGGAGTCACCCTTTGTAGTGGCCATACATGGTGCACTCTAAGCATTGGGGTACAAACCTCCTTTTCTTCTTATCAAAGAACCCCAGGTTCTTATCAGAATTAGGTTGGGACTGGTTACCACCACCACCCTGGGAATTATTTTTGGGCCCTTTTGATAACTCCTCATTTTTAAGTTTTTCTCCCCCCTCTTTCTTCTGATGGGAACCCTGACCACCTTTGTGGGAGTCCCCCCAGATACCTTTTTGGACACTCTGGCGCTAGCCCAGAGGTCCGCCTCCTCAGCAAACTTCCTAGGATCAGTCAGCTTACTGTCAATAAAGTGCTGGCACAACTCTGTAAAGCATATGCTCTCTCAGAATCAAATTATACAACCTCACATAATCATTTACTTTACTGCCTGTAGGAGGCTGGCCTGGTGTGTGGTGGATACCTATGGTACTTACACCTTATACCAGATTGAGTTATCCTTTATTAGTTGTAGTCAGTGCCTAAAAGTCAGACTCTCTACAGGTAGCTGTGGATGAGCAGCCAAGTCTCATCTAGGAGACATGCAAAGCTCATGCAATACTACTACAGTCACACAGTACTCACAACCATGAAAGAAAACACACAGTGTTACAAAAATAAAGGTACTTTATTTTGGTGATACAAATACCAAAAATACTATAGATACTATACTCCTTTAGGAGGTAAGTAATACACAAATTATATACACTAGTATGCAGAAACAGGTATAAAAACAGTTAGACAACAGTGGAATTAGTGAAAATCATAATAGTTAGAAATGGGCCTGGGGAGCACAAACCATATACTAAGAAAGTGGAATGTGAAAGTTGGTCTCCCACTTATGCAAGTGAAGTGTGTAGAGGGGAGCTGGGAGTACTAGAAAACCCCAAAGGTAAGTTCTAGAACCCACTCCAGTGACCAGGAAAGCATGAGTAAATCACAGTAAGTTTCTTAGGACACACACAGAAATGAAAAGAAAAATTATGCAAGAACCAGAAGAGACTGCAAGACACCAACAGTGGATTACTGGACCAGAGGACCTGTGGAAGAAGGGAACGAAGTCCAAGGAGCACAGAAGAGTCCAGGAGGAACAGGAGCACTGCTCATCCTGATGAAGGTGCAAAAGAAGAACCCCCCGTGAAGAAGAACAGTCAGTACTGCACCCCAGAAGATGGAGTCAGGATCCTGGAGGATGCAAGTGATGTCCCACGTTGGATGGAGGATTGCAGTCTGGTTTGCGTCACTGGAGTCTGCCAAGAAGCCTTGGCACACGCAAAGCTTGCAGTTAGCGGAAAATGGCACTGTCCGGGACCGGGAAGGACCAGGTGGACTCTACCCAGGAAGGGGAATCAGAAGGGGCTCTCAGCAACTCAGAGAGCCCACAGAAGCCCAGGCAGATGCGCACAGAAGTCCCACAGCATGGGGACAGGGAAAATGTAAAAGAGGCCCACACAGTATGACGATAAAAGCTCCCACGCCGCCGGAGAACCACTCAGGAAGCTATGCGTCACAGGATAGAGTGCTGGGGGCCGGAGCTACAAAATGCATGAAGAACTTGGAGGAAGGATGCCAACAAGCCAACGTGCAAAACATGCGGTACATGGGTACTGTCTTGCTTGGCGAGGCAATTTCTTACCTCCACCAAAGTTGGACAGTGGGACGTGAGGACCTTTGGGATTACTTCAGTCTACCATCTGTGATTCAGGATCCACACAGTTCTTCAGGAGAGGGGATTCACACAGGCGGTCATCGTTCCAGTTGTTGCCTTCTGAAGCAGGGGAGTGACTCATTCACCCCAAGCGAGATTCCTTTTCTCTTCTGGTGCAGGCTGAAGAGGGGCTGTCCTCAGAGGAAGCACAACCGGTAACCAGTTGCACTTACTGGCAGGAGCCAGAGATACATTGTTGCAGAAGGCGTCCTGCTTCTTTGTTGCAGCTTGTAGAGTTCCTGGAGGGTCCAGATGCAGTTTCTTCAGTGAGAAGCCGAGGATGCAGAGGATTCCTGTTGGAGCCTTGCAATCCGAATCTGAAGATCCACCTAAACGAGAGACCCTAAATAGCCCTGAAAGGGGGATTGGTCACCTAACTAGGTAAGTACCTATCAGGGGAGGGCTCATACGTCACCTTTTGGCACTGGCCACTCAGATTCTGGAGGAGCTCTGAGCACCACCACTGGGTGGTGATGGACAGGGGGTAGTAACTCCCCTTTCCTTTGTCCAGTTTTGCACCAGAACAGGACTGGGGGACCCTGAACCAGTGTAGACTGGTTTATGCAAGGAGGGCACCAAATGTGCTCTTCAAAGCATTTCCAGTGGCTTGGGGAGGCTTCCCCTCCCAAGTCCGTAACACCTATTTCCAAAGGGAGAGGGTATAACACCCCTCTCAGAAATAAAATTCTCTGTTTTGCCTTCCTGGGCTGGAGCTTTTCAAGCTATAAGAGGGCAGAAACCTGTCTGTGAGTTGGCAGCAGCTGGGGCTGGCTGGAAAACCTCCGAAGGCTGAAATGCCAATACTGGGGGTCCTCTAAGGAGCCCCCCAGAGTGCATGGAATCATACAACCAATGTTTGCAAAAACCTTGCGGTATGATTTCAACATGTTTGATATCAAACATGCTTATGTTCGGAGTTACCCTTATGTAGCTGGACTTTGTTAGTGACCTATGTCCAGTACACGCATAAAATGGCATAACCACATTCACAAAGTCTGGGAAAATGGTCCTGGAGTTCGTGGGGGCATCTCTGCTAGTGCAGGGGTGCCCTCACACACAGGTACTTTGCACCCTGCCCTCAGGGCTGGAGGGCGTGCTATTGGTGTGACTTATAAGTGACCTGGTGCAGTGAAAATGGCAGTGAAAGGGCGCTTGCAACTTTTCACTCAGGCTGCTTTGCATGGGTTCCCTATGGGTGGCAAAATATATGCTGCAGCCCATAGGGATCCCCTGGAACACCAATGCCCTGGGTACCTAGGTACCCTATAGTAGGGACTTATAAGGGGCACCAGTATGCCAATTGTGGGTGAAATACTGTGTTAACAGTAACCATCAATCACATTTAAGGGGGAGAGCATAACTACTGGGCTCCTGGCTAGCAGGATCCCAGTAGACACAGTCAAACACACCGACAAACAGGCCAAAAGTGAGACTAAATAAGCTAGAAAGAGGCTACTTTCCTACACTGCCCGCACCCATCCATTCAGTACCTTACTGGAAAAATCAAAGAAGTCTATCCAAGTTTGTGTGGAAAGTTTGGCGCTGTCCCTGAACCTCTGAAGGTACTTCTTCTTCAGAACCCCCATTAGCCCTTAGTGCAACTTCATAAGCAGCAAACCAGTTGTCAATGTCATTTCCCACCACATAACCGGGCACCACTTCTTTGGGCAACCAAACCTTTTCTCCAGCAGGTCCTGCATGTATGCTGCCACCATCACTGCTAGACTCAGAATGCCTAGCCTTGAGGTAAAGCTCCTTTAGACTCAGTTCATGAGACAGAAGTAGTTTCTTTTCAGCTAAGGCTCTCTCAGCTGTAGCCTCAGCTTGTTTGGCTTCTCTCTCAGTCTTCCTCTCCTCTGCCTCCATGTTTAACCTTGCCAATTGCAGTTAAAATTCTCTCTCCTCCCTCCTTTCCTCTGCCGTCAGGCCAGGACTAGGGACACTGCTGTCTGGTTTAGCAGGGGGGACAATTTCGGGGGTGACATCACCCACTGCTAGTGGCAAATCCTCTGGAGAGCACTCCTCTTGCTCTCCCAATTCAACATTCTCTTGTGAACGGACTTCTGCCTAGGACCTCAGCACCTTTTGGTACTCCTCCTTCTTGAAGCACCCCAGGTAGATACTCCCATCCCCTTGCTGAACCCTTTCAGCTGATTAACAGTGTATGTCTCCAGCTTGGCTAAGTCAAACCCTCCAGCTCCTCCTTGAGACCCAGCCAGAGACATGTTGTTTGAGGAGTAGGTTAAATATTAAGCAGGAAAAGGAATTGTAGCAAAAAGAGAAAAAATCAAGATGAACTTTAAGTGTGGGTAGGTAGTGTACAGGTAGCTATTGTATGTTACTGTACAAACACAAGTCCTATCCTCACCGCTGATCACCAATGTTAGAAATGGGATCTCTAGTTGGCAGAAGTATACACCCTAGTCCAAGTAGGGACCACAATCCTAGTCAGGGTAAGTCACACACAATCCAAATTATCCTGTGCCAACCATCTGGAAGTTTGGCACTGAGGAGTCAGGCTTAACTTAGAAGGTAATGTGTAAAGTATTTGTGCAATAAATCATGCAATAACAAATTGAAAACACCACAAAAATACACCACACAGGTTTAAAAAAAAAGTGAAATATTTATCTGGGTAAATTAAGGTCAAAACGATCAAGATTTGATAAGCATCAGTTGAAATCTCACTTTTGCAATGATAAGAAGAGTCTTAAGTCTTTAGAAACCAACAAATGTCTCTTGTGTGCACAAAGTACCTGGTATGCGTCAAAATTACATGCACAAAACCGCTGAGGAGGAGATGAGTGGAAAAAGAAAGGTGTGCATCAGATTTCCTGATGCGCACAGACTATGGGGGTGATTCTCTCCGCCGCCCGCCAATGTTCCCCCGACAAAACACCGACAAAACACCGCTCCGCGGTCACAAGACCGCTGAGGGTATTTTGAGATTTGCCCTGGGCTGGCGGGCGGCCGCCAAAAGGCCGCCTGCCAGCCCAGGGCAAATCTACCTTCCCACGAGGACACCCGTCGCGTGCTTTGCAGACACTGAAATACTTTGCGGGGCCCTCTTACGGGGGCCCCTGCAGTGCCCATGCCATTGGCATGGGCACTGCAGGGGCCCCCAGGGGCCCCGCGGCACCCCCTACCGCCATCCTGTTCCTGGCGGGAGACCCGCCAGGAACAGGATGGCGGTAGGGGGTGTCAGAATCCCTCCGCCGCCATGGAGGATTCACCCAAGCAGCGGAAAGTCGGCGGGAGACCGCGACTTTCCGTTTCTGACCACGGCTGAACCGCCGCGGTCAGAATGCTCGAGGGAGCACCGCCAGCCTGTTGGTGGTGCTCCCGTGGTCGGTGACCCTGGCGGTCACCGGCCGCCAGGGTCAGAATGACCCCCTATGTGTCGATTCTTCCCATGCTGCAAGGGCTTTGCATTGATTTCCAGTGTGCTGTCTTGGATCCTCACTGCGATATGGGGTCTTTTAATGCCTAGGGATGATGCGTGGAAATGCTGGGCATCACAGGTGCTGCGTTGATCCAGTGTGGTAATGCGTCAGAGTTTCTGTCACACAGAAGGCGCTGTGTCGATTCCTCACACAGGATGTTGGGTTGCGTTGTTCTGGCTCGGCGATGCATCGATCCAGTAGGGCTTTGCGTCAAAGTTCCAGTTGCAACGCAGGTGTTGCGTCGATCTCCACTCAGGGAGCCTGGCTGCATCATTCTAGTTTGGCGATGCAGTGATTCTTTCACCGCTGGGCAGGCTGTGCGTCGATTCCGGCAGGCTGTGCATCGATTTTCACCACACAAGGAGTTTCTTTGAAGAGAAGTTGTTTTGGCCCTGAGACTTCAGGAACAGAAGGTAAGCTCAATTCAAGCCCTTAGAGAGCATTTCTCAGCAGAGGCATGCAAGGCAGCAGAGCAACAGCAAGGCAGCAGTCCTTCACAGCAAAGCATTCCAGGTGAGTCCTTTGGGCAGCAAGGCAACTTCTCTTGGCAGGTTGTAGTACCTGGTTCCCAAGTCTCCTGTTAAAATGGTGCCTCACTTGTGTGGGTAGGCCTAGTGACTGCGACAAGAAATGGCCCAAAACGCAAAATGCGCACATCACATATTTCCACTGAAATTATACCCTTTTTTTGCAACATGCTTGCTGTTTGTTTTGGGCCCTAGCTCAGCTGGCATAAGGGAAACCTAACAAACCTGTACATTTTTAAAACCAGACACCCAGGACAACTGAGGATATTTTCCTGGCATTTCTGCGGTGGTAAGTTCTGGAATTTGGGGGGGGACACAAACTTTCATCTACCAGCATTCCCCCAGTGCTTAATTTGTAAATAAAAATGTGAAGAGCCCAAAGCTCACCTCTGAAACACAGGGCAGCTGTAATTAAATGTGTGAGCACAAAAAGCGCAGGTAGGGTAATCCTACAACCATATAAGGGCTCTTTAATCCATTTGCAGTTACTCCCTGCCCCTTCAGCTCACTCTTACAGCTTTCTGCTTTCTCTCTTTGTGACACTTTTCTGGCTTTCTCTTCTTCTATCTTTCCCATATGTGTCTTTTGCTTACTGTTAGAAATGGGGTCTTTGGTAGACAGTCAGGTTACCCCCTGTTCAAGCAAGGACCCTCACTCTAGTCAGGGTAAAAGAGAATCACCCTCAGATAACCCCTGCTTACCTCCTTAGTAGCTTGGCAGAGCAGTAGGCTTAACTTCAGATTGCTAGGTGTAAAGTATTTGTGCCAACACACACAGTACAAAATGACACAACACCAGTTTAGAAAAATAGGAAATATTTATCTAAACAAAACAAGACCAAAACGACAAAAATCCACAATACACAAGTCAAGTTATCAATAAAAAATCAAAAGAGCCTTTAAGTAGTTTCAAACACACACTAACGTTGTCAGTGTGAAAAAAGTACCTTGGGTGCGTCAAAAATAACCCCGCACGGGTGAGTGCGGGTCAAAAAGGGCTTGCGATGCATGGATTCCACTCACGAGCGGGACCTTGCGTCATTTCTCCTTTCACCGGGTCGGGCGGGTCGTTTCTTCTCTCCGCAGGAGAGCGATGCGTCGATCCGGTCAGCACTCTCGGGTCCGGGCAGGCCTTGCATTGTTTTTCCACGCCCAGCAGTACTTGAGTCAGAAATCTAGCCGCACGATGATCCGAAAACCCTAGAGCACGGGTTGTGATATCCCAGCCTCCGTCAGCGATGCTGCGCATCGTTTCTCCTGCGCCGTGCGTCGATTCTTCGGTCGCGTTTCCTGCGAGCGTCGATTCTCAACTGCATAGCCGGCGGTGCATTGTTTCTTCAGCCGCAGATCAGAGTTGCGTTGATCTTTTCCCCGCACTGCGCTCTGTGTGTGGATTTTCTTGTCTTTAGGCTGCCAGCTTCTCCTTTCAGGGTCCCAGGAACTGGATGGGCACCACAAGGTAGAGTAGGAGTCTCTCCAGCGACTCCAGGTGCTGGCAAAGAGAAGTCTTTGCTGTCCCTGAAACTTCAAACAACAGGAGGCAAGCTCTAGATCAAGTCCTTGGAGATTTCTTCTCGAGATGGAAGGCACAAAAAGTCCAGTCTTTGCCCTCTTACTCTGGCAGAAGCAGCAACTGCAGGATAGCTCCACAAAGCAGAGTCACAGGCAGGGCAGCTCTTCTTCCTCAGCTCCTTAGCTCTTCTCCAGGCAGAGGTTCCTCTTGTTTCCAGAAGTGTTTCTCAAGTCCGTGGTTTTGGGTGCCCTTCTTATACCCAATTTCTCCTTTGAAGTAGGTCTACTTCAAAGTAATGTCTCTTTTGAATGTGAAATCCTGCCTTGCCCAGGCCAGGCCCCAGACACTCACCAGGGGCTCAGGAGACTGCATTGTGTGAGGACAGGCACAGCTCTTTCAGGTGCAAGTGGCCACTCCTCCCCTCCCTCCTAGCACAGATGGCTCATCAGGAAATGCAGACTACACACCAGCTACCTTTGCGTCACTGTCTAGTGTGAGGTGAAACCAGCCCAACTGTCAAACTGACCCAGACAGGGAATCCACAAACAGGCAGAGTCACAGATTTGGTAAAAGCAAGAAAATGCTCACCTTCTAAAAGTGTCATTTTCAAACACAGAATCTTAAAATCAACTTTACTAAAAGATGTATTTTAAATTGTGAGCTCAGAGACCCCAAACTTCATATGTCCATCCACTCCCAAAGGGAATCGACACTTTAATCAGATTTAAAGGTAGCCCCCATGTTAACCTATGAGAGGGTCATGCCTTGCAACAGTGAAAAATGAATTTAGCAATATTTCACTGTCAGGACATATAAAACACATTACTATGGCCCTCATTACAAACCAGGCAGTAAATCCCGCTTACCGCCGTGCAGAAGACCGCAAGGAATTCCACTACAGGTATTACGACCCACAGCCCGGAATCTGCCACAATACAGACACACACACAAGTCTGCCACACCAAAGGTCAGTGATAAACTGGCGATAACAAAACCGGCACCGTCACGCCAACAAGAATACGCCCACACTATCACGACCCACGAATCAACGCAGCGGTCTTTCAACCGCGTTAATCCATTGGCGGTACACACCGCCACGCTCAAAATACACACACATATACAAAACACAACCACATTGGCCAATTCGAAATACACACACCTGATACACATACACACACCACACCCACACACCCACAACACTATAAAACACACACCCACATTACCCGCAAACCCTTACTACCAGAAATTTGAAAGCAGGCCAGAGAGAGACACTACCTAAAACAACACCAGCATCCACAGACACACAACACCATCACTTACACAACATCCACACACCTCAAACAACACACACCAACACACCCCCTCACACATCACAACAGACACCACCTCACACATCACCCACACCACATCATGGCACCTCAACGACACCCCAGGTTTTCTGAGGAGGAGCTCAGGGTCATGGTGGAGGAAATCATCCGGGTAGAGCCACAGCTATTCAGATCACAGGTGCAGCAGATGTCCATTGCAAGGAAGATGGAGCTATGGCGCAGAATTGTCGACAGGGTTAATGCAGTGGGACAGCATCCAAGAACACTGGATGACATCAGAAAGAGGTGGAGCGACCTACGGGGGAAGGTGCGTTCCGTGGTCTCCAGACACCAGACTGCTGTCCAGAATACTGACGGTGGACCCTCATCTCCTCCCCCACAACTAACAACATGGGAGGAGCAAGTCTTGGCAATACTGCATCCTGAGCGCCTCGCAGGAGTAGCAGGAGGACTGGACTCTGGTAAGTCAAATCTTTACTACCTTATCCCCCCCACCTGCATGCCATCACATATTCCCACCCTTACCCTCACACCCATCACCCCAACAACCCACAGATACCCCACCAACACAACCCACACATCTCAAAACCAAGCCCTGCATGTAACACCAATGCATGGACAACCATCACCCAAGCATGTCCAGTACAGAGACTCACTCATGCCCCAAAATCACCAATCACACAAGGACCAGGCCAATAATGCAAGCACTGGAGTAGAGGGTCAACCACCCATTGCACACAATGGCACACACAGATGAAATAATTATGCATTTACACCCCAACAGGACCCCTACCCAACGTCACAGGACAGGAGGTGCCAGACATATCCAGTCCCCCCACAGAAGAGGCCCATAGTGATGACAGCCTGGATCAAGATGACCAGCCCGGCCCATCTGGGACCTCAGGACAGTCGGTTCCCCTGACACTGTCACAAGCCACCACAGAGCATCCCCCCTCAGGAAACATCAGCACAGCACACACCCAGCGAGCACATCCCTCTGTCCCCAGAACACGTCAATCAGCGTCCACCACTACAGGGAACCCAGGCAAACCCACCAACCCAACAAAATCAGGGACGTGGGGGCAGTGGGCACATGTTCAGGGGACAGAGGCACAGCATAACAGGGAAACTGGGAGGACTGCTGTGCGACAGGGGGAGGACAGGCCCAGGGAACCGACACTCCACGAGGCACTCTCCAACATCATGGGAGCTTACCATCATTCCCATGAGACGATGGCAACGGTACTGGCCAAGTTTCAGGAGACCCAGCGGCTGCAGGAGGAACACTACCTCGGGGTCAGGGAGGACTTGAAGCCCATTAACACCACCCTGGTCACCATTGCAGGGGTGCTGGCAGACCTCCTCAACACCAGGAGGGACACAGTGGCACAACAAGGGGCCCCTGACACTAGCCTGGACGATGAACAGCCCCCCACCTCTGCCGGCGCTAGTGGACAGAAGGCACCGCCACAGGAACAACAGGACACCAGCACCCCACCCCCTGCAGATAGAGAACCACCCCACAAACGGTCCCTGAGATCCAGGAACAAGACAGAGAACATTGCCAAGACCCCCACCAGGAAATGAGACCCCCTGAATGTCACATTCTGTCCCACTATGTCACCCGTCCATCCTTAAACTGCCATTGCTCCACTTCCTATGCCCCTTTGGACAATGCACCTCTGAAACAAATAGACTGGACTCTGCCATGGACATTCCTCCACCATCCCCCCAGCCCATTTTACAACCCCCTCCACTTATAAGCACAGGAATAAACACATTTCAATCACAAAACAATCTGGAGTCAGTCTGTGCTTTCACAAATGTGTAATTGCAATAACTATGGAATATAGCAATGTCAATTTACTTGTTCACATACCAATGTAACACAGCTGTAGGCCAGCAGTAAACATAGCAGAGGGCACAAAGTGGGACCCAGATCTGGGAAATGGAAAGTCAAAGTGACAAGTCAGGGTCCATACACAAAATGAAAATTACAGACTTATGCTAGTTAGAAAACAATAGTATGAGATGTGGGAAGCAGTGACATCTTCTTACCTGTGTCTCACTGGAAGTATTGTATGATGATGTTGTTTCGGTTGTCTTCTTCTGCCTCCTCTTCTTCACTGAACCACAGGCTCCACAGCTGCCACAAGACCACCATCTGGCCCATCCTCCTGCAGAAAAGGCACCTGGCGTCGCAAAGCCAGGTTGTGCAGCATACAGCAGGCCACGATTATCTGGCACACCTTCTTCATTGAGTAGTACAGGGAGCCACCTGTCAGATGGAGGCACCAGAATCTGGCCTTCAGGAGGCATTCGATCACCCTCCTAGTTTGCCCATGTGCCTCATTGTAGCGTTCCTCTGCCCTTGTCCTGGGATTCCTTACTGGGGTCAGTAGCCACCACAGGTTGGGGTAACCAGAGTCACCTGCAAATGTCGAGGGACAACTGTTAGACACAAACGAACCCTTAGGGACAGCCCCATACCCAGACAGCAAATGAAACTGTGTGGGGACTTTAGGCTCACCTATTAGCCACACACAGTGCCTCTGGAGTTGCCCCAGCACATAAGGGATGCTGCTATTCCTCAAAATGTAAGCGACATGGACTGAGCCAGGATACTTGGCATTTACATGGGAGATGTACTGGTCTGCTAAACACACCATCTGCACATTCATAGAATGGTAGCTCTTCCGGTTTCTGTACACCTGTTCATTCCTGCGGGGGGGGAAATGCCACATGTGTACCATCAATGGCACCAATGATGTTGGGGATATGTCCCAGGGCATAAAAGTCACCTTTCACTGTGGGCAAATCCTCTACCTGAGGGAACACGATGTAGCTGCGCATGTGTTTCAGTAGGGCAGACGACACTCTGGACAACACGTTAGAGAACATTGGCTGGGACATCCCTGATGCCATGGCCATTGTTGTTTGAAAAGACCCACTTGCCAGGAAATGGAGTACAGACAGGACCTGCACTAGAGGGGGGATTCCTGTGGGATGGCGGATAGCTGACATCAGGTCTGGCTCCAACTGGGCACACAGTTCCTGGATTGTTGCACGATCAAGTTTGTATGTGACTAGGATGTGTCTCTCTTCCATTGTTGACAGGTCCACCAGGGGTCTGTACACCAAAGGATGCCGCCATCTCATCACCTGCCCCAGCCGACGTGCCCTATGGAGGAGAACAGCGAGCAGAGAGTCATCCAACACTGAGGTATCACAATGTGTTATTTGCAGAAACATTATTAATCCGCAATGTGCCGGTGTCTGTCTACATTCCCGGCCTAGATAGGTGTGATGCAGTTAACATCCATCCCATGTGGCCTCATGAAATGGCGGCTGCCTGACCTGTTATGTGGGACAAGGGGATATGTCTTAACTACGCTGGCGTTCTACACCGTCGCGGTGGGCGGTCGAAGACCGCGGCGAAATTCTGCATTGGTTAACATTGGGCTCTATGGGTCCCAGGAGCCAATGACGATGTACTCCGGCGGTGACGGTATGCACCGCCGCGGACGTGACCGCCATTTTCTGTCTGTTCACTCACTTGATACCTGACCTTCACGAGAAGAGGACCTACACTGCAAGTGCTGCTGTGACCCTGTGTCTGGAAGCGATGATGGCTCTTGTGTCTGGGGAAAGGGCCCCTGCCTTCACTTCGGAGGAGTTGGAGAAACTAGTGGATGGGGTCCTTCCCCAGTAAACGCAACTGTACGGTCCTCCAGACAAACAGGTGAGTACACTGTGAGCATTGCTGCATGGGCAATGCCTGTTTTGAGTGGTGGGGATGGAAGATACATGGGAGGGGATTGAGGCATGCATGTACGGATGGGGAGTGTATGTGCGTCAGGGCAAGGGTGGGAACTGGGGGGCAATGAGTATGGCGGTCCGGACGGGTAAGTCATTTCCTTTCCCCCTGTACCATTCCTCTAGGTCAGCGCCCACCAGAAGAAGGGTATTTGGCATGCCATCACCAAGGACGTCCGGACCCTGGGGGTCAACCACAGCCGGAGCACCCACTGGCGGAAAAGATGGGAGGAACTGCGCCAGTGGAGTAAGAAGACGGTGGAGGCCCAGCTAGGTATGGCCTACCAACATGGGAGGGGTGCCTGTCGCACCATGACCCTCCTGATGTTCAGAATCCTGGCGGTGGCCTATCCGGAGTTGGATGCGTGCTTGAGGGCATCACAGCAGCCACAAGGGGGTGAGTACACTCTCATTCAGCTGACTCTGCACGCATTACGAGGTGTCTGGGTGGGGGAGGTGGGCAGTGGGCAGTGGGTTCCCCTAGGTCAGGGTGAACTTGGTAGGCAAGATCCCTTGTGATGCAGGCCATGTGGCACCCGAAACCCACCAGTGGTAAGAGCCAGCTACACCTAGTCAGGCTCCTGTGACTTCCAGGTGTGCTGCAATTGGTCTTAGGCCTCGCACCCCATGGTCAGCTGAAATTTCTAGGAACTGTCTGTGCATGGCGTAGTGCAGAGGGCTGCTCCCTGTGTGTTGTGTCCGCCAACGATAGTGGTGTTGCATGCAGTGAACATGTCTTTCTTCTGTCTTTCCCCCCCTTTTTGTGGTCTCCCTGTTCTTGTGTGCAATAGCATCATCAGGCGGAGGAGCATTGGCACCGGAGCAGGAGGGAGCTGCAACCCACTTGGCCCTGGAGGGCGAAACAATGGAGTCTGAAGCCACCAGTGGGACGGAGGGCGAGGGGAGCTCCACGGCGGAGACAGGAGCAGACAGCAGTGACAGTGACTCCTCCTCTGATGGGGGCTCCCTTGCGGTGGCGGGCACCTCTGTGCCCACTGCATCAACAGGTACAGCTGCCTCCCCCCTACCAGCACCACCCTCCCAGCAGCCCCTCAGCGTGTGTCCCGTGCCCGCTCACCTAGGAGGGTGGGCATCTCCTTTGCCCCAGGCACCTCAGGCCCTGCCCCAGTCAGCCCTGCTGCCCTCAGTTAGGAGGCTATTGACCTCCTGAGATCCCTCACTTTTGGGCAACCTACCACTGTGAATGCCATCCAGGGTGTAGAGAGGTATTTGCAAAAAACAAATGCATACCTGGATGGCATTCATTCTGGGCAGGCAGCCCAACAGAGAGCATTTCAGGCTCTGGCCTCAGCACTGATGGCAGCCAATATCCCTGTGTCCAGCCTCCCTCCTCCAACTTCCTCCACCCAGACCCAATCCCCTGTACCTCAGCCTATCCCAAGCACACCACCAGACCAGCATGTACACTCATCAACACACAAGAGTGGCTCAGGCAAACATAAGCACCACACATCCCACAGGCACTCACACAAGCACCATCCCCATGCAGACACAGCAACATCCACTGCCTCCACTGTGTCCCCCTCCTCCACATCCTCCTCCTCCCTCCCAGTCTCGTCTCCACTCACACCTGCACGCACTACATCCTCAGCCACTGCCTCCTTCACCAGCACGCCCATCCCCACACACCGCTCACCACCCCACTACCATTCACACATCCCCAGTGTCCTCTCCCAGTGTGTCAGTGCGCCCTCCACCCAAAGTACACAAACGCAGGCACACACCCACCCAACAGCCATCCACCTCACAACAACCTCTGGCCCATGCACCTTCACCCAAATTCAGCAGACATACACCTCCTACAACCACTACCTCTACCTCCATTCCCAAACCTCCTCCATCTTCCCGTCCCAGTGTGTCTAAAAAACTCTTCCTGGCTATCTTTGACCTCTTCCCTACACCTCCCTCCCCCGACCTTCCCCTAGGGCCAGGCTGTCCAGGTCCCAGCCCAGCACCTCAGCCACCACATCCCCAGGCACAGTGGTGACAGCAACTGCGGGGTCATGGAGTGTGCCACCCATCAGGGCTGCCAGTGTGCCAATTAGCGAGGGCAAGGACGTTCCGCCACCTGCCAAGGTGAAAAAGATGCCGGAGGGAGAAGCCGAAAGTACCAGCCACCAAGGTCTCAGCAAAAACCAAAGGGGATAGTGGCAAGACAACTGCAGCACCATCAAAGCTGGGGAAGGGTCAAAAGTTGAAGAGCAGGTCAGGAGAGGGCATGGTGGCACCGACTGAGGGACCAGTGTCACACTTTCTGTCCACAACCATGCCAACCTGTACGGCGGCGAAAACCGCTAGCTTCCTCCCCACCAGAACCACCACCTGCACCGCCCCGGCATGTCTACAGCCTCAATGACAGTCCCCAGCCTCTTTCCCAGTGGGCAGCCATCCGAGACTGCAGGAGACGTCCTGCTGTGTCCCTCAGCAGGTGCTGACCCATGCACCGCCGCAACAGACATCGCCGCAAGCACCGCCGCGACAGACACTGCCACAAGCACCACCACCTGCACCGCCCCGGCACGTCTACAGCCTCAGCGACAGTCCCCAGCCTCTTCCCCAGTGGGCAGCTGTCCGAGGCTGCAGGAGACGTCCTGCTGTGTCCCTCAGCAGGTGCTGACCCATGCACCGCTGCCAGCACCGCCGCAACAGACACCACCACAAGCACCGCAACAGACACCAGTGAAAGCACCGCCACCGGCCTGCGGCGTCCTCGGACACAGGTACCACCGCTGACATGGCTACCATCCCCAGTGGTCAGTCATCTGAGGCTGGAGGAGAGTTCCTGGACCCTGGGCAGCTTCCATGAGGCATTTCTTCCATCACTGTTTGCACCTGCAGGGGGAAGGTACAGCCACAGCAGTGTGGGGTATGTCACTGCCTCCATGGTGTATCATGCTACCTGAACCTGACAAATCTCGTGGCACGCACACCCAGGTGAGGGAATTGTACCGGCCACACTGCACGTGGAGCACTCTGGGCACCATGCCCCCTCCAGAACCAGTGGAGAGATATATCCACTACCTCAGTCCTTGGCAGAATGAAGCACTCTGGGCACCAGGCCCCCTCCAGAACCAGTGGAGAGATACATCTACTACCTCAATCCTTGGCAGGATGAAGCACTCTGGGCACCAGGCCCCCTCCAGAACCAGTGGAGTATCACATCCACTACCTCAGTCCTTGGCAGGATGAAGCACTCTGGGCATCAGGCCCCCTCCAGAACCAGTGGAGAGATATATCCACTACCTCAGTCCTTGGCAGGATGAAGCACTCTGGGCACCAGGCCCCCTCTAGAACCAGTGGAGACTGTTATCCACTTGAGAGGCTGTGGCTTTGTACTCCCCAGGATAAAGCAGTGGGCAAACCACTCACTGGAGAGACTTGAGAGACTGTGGCTTTGCACTCCCCAGGATAAAGCAGTGGGCAAACCACCCACTGGAGAGACTTGAGAGACTGTGGCTTTGCACTCCCCAGGATACAGCAATCGGCATGGAGCCCCCTCGTGCAGCAGTGGTGTCGTGCGTTCATCAGGCTGAGGTGTCCCCACTCCCCCTCCCCCTGAGGTGCCTGTATATTTTCGATCTGATGCCCCAGCAGTGTTCTCTCCATTTCCAGTCAGGTATCATGTGTGGGCCTCGCCCATGCATTTTGGGTCCAGTGGTCCACGGACAATGATTAGTACACTATCCGGACTTGTGTAGTTGGTGTACATATTTGTATATACTGAATTTGGAGTTTTGCTAATGGATTTTTAATGATTACAATCGTTATAATAATTTCCTTTTGTCCGTGCGTTCTTCCAGGGGGTGGGAGGGTGTATATGTAATGTTGCTGCATGTATTTGTGTGTATGTTGTTGTGGGTGTGGGTGGGGGTGTTGCGTGATGCGTGTGTGTGTCACTCTCTTTCTTCCCCCCTCCCCTGTGTTGTAGGTGCAGTACTCACCGTGGTCGCTGCTGCCGCCGTTCGTACTCCTGGAAGAAGAGGAGGTAAACCAACATGGGTAACACCTGAAGTTCGGGCTCCATGGCGTCCTGGTTCCTCGTTGGGTGTAGAGAGGTGAGTGTTTCCCCTTCTGTGTACTGTTTCCGCCGTGCTTTTGATAGTGTTGGTTCCGCCCCGGAAAAGGTGGCGGATAGGCCTCTTGTAATACAGTGGGCGGTATTTTGTCTTTCGCCTGTCTGTTGATGGTGTCGGCTGCGCTGTTTGTTTCTACCGCCGTGGCGGTCGGAGTGTTAAAGTGGCTGTCTATGTTGGCTGTTTCCGCCACAGTCGTAATCCCATTTTGTTTCCGCAGGCCTGTTTGCGGTATTACCGCCGCTGTAACACCGACCGCCAGGCATACCTTGAGAAGACTGATGGGTAGTTTTGTGTGTGGAGGGCATTTGCAAGAGCCAGAGAAACTGCTGGCCTTGGACACAGAGAAGGCCTTTGACTTGCTTGAGTGGCAATATATGGTGGCAGTCCCCTGCAAGATGGGCTTTGACTCATACTTTTTATACTGGATCAGCCTGTTATATACACAACCGGTGGCGATGGTCTGAATCAATGGGGCACTGTCGGCCCAGTTTGGCGAGGGGCCTTAGAGGGGACCCGAACTGGGAGGATATGATTTCACTATACGCCGATGATATCCTCCTCCACCTCGCCGATCCCCCACGTTCAATACAAAGAGCCTTAGAGATCCTGGAGGTTTTCACATCCTATGCAGGGTTTTATATGACTTGGCCCAACTCTGTAGCATTTCCCATAGGGACAGATACTCCTCCTGTAGAGAAAGATAGCATCTTGGGTTGGGTGACCAGGGGGTTCTGATCTATAGGAATATTTGTGACACCTGACTGTGACTCATTTCTGCAGGAAAACCTGGAGAAGAACAGTGTATTGCGCTGATGTGGAAAAGTGGAGGAAGTTGCCATGCTCCCTTTCAGACGTGCAGGCCTTTACAAAATGATCTACCTCCCAAAATTCATATGTGCTCTGAGAAATACACCATACCCAGTCCCAGACCCATTTGTTTGCAGGGTGGACAGTGTGACAAGAGTGCTGATCTAGGATGGTGGCATTTCTAAGATAGATCTTTCCTCACTAACACATCATCAACCAGAGGGCAACATCGCCCTCCCAAAACCTTCAATTGTATTATTGGGCAACCCAACTCCTGATTGCTAATGGCTGGGCCTTCTCGTTGCAGAAAGAACCCTTCCTGAATGCATATCAGTTTGCCATGGCCCCAGAGGGCTATGTGCATTGCCTTTAAGGATGGAGAGGCCTTCCTCCTTCCCACTCCAAACCATGGAGATAATTATGATTTGGAAAAAAGTGACAAGTATAGTAGGATGGAGAGCGAGGGCGACACTACGGACATCCCTTTGGGATTCAGACTTGTTTAGTAGCCTACAAGCATAGAGGGCCATAGGAAACTAGGTGAGGTCTGGACGGACAGGGCATTGATTCCGTGTGAAGAACTGGAGGTGGAATATGAGCTCTCAAGCAGTCCATTCCTGCGCTATCAACTGCTCTGATTTCTCCTTATGAAATACACTGCATTGCTGGAAGAGATTGAGGACGAGTCCCCACTGGAATGCAGACTACTGGAATCCCCGATGACCAACCATGCGGTGTCCCAGATTTACCCCAAACTATTAAATAACAATCTTACAATTCTGAGCCCCCTAGGAAGAAGTGGGAAAGAGACTTGTGTAGATTGGAGGATGATGATTGGAGTCAGGCATGTGGATACCCTCGGGAGGTTGCAGTTTGAAAATCTATCATAGGGCCTTGACCCAACTGTTTTGAATGGCCTGGTTTCCCTCTGACTAAAGCTTGTGGGGCTGTCACAGATGAGAAAACCTTAACCTACACACTTTGGTAATGCCTGAAACTTGAATCCTATTGGAGGGAAGTAACGGACGAGATGTCAGAGACTCTGGGACTGGGGATACAGCTGACACCACAGTTGGTCACTCTGGGAATCTGGGGTGAACAAACTCTAGACCACTATGCACTGGTTGCCCGTAGGGCTCCGTCTGTCTGCAATGTGGGAATCAGAAGAGAGTCTGGAATGGTGCATGGCAGCAGAAATAGTTTTGTACCAGGCAAAAGGATGCCCACAGAAATTGGACAAAATATGGGCTCCATGGAGATCAGTGAGGGAGGAGGGGGACTAGCGAAGCAACGCTGGGACCCAATTTGAGAAAGGATGGAATGAACACCTTCCCAGTGGATATAAGTGGGGTTAAGCATGAACTACACCCAGAGCTTGTGGAGGATTAACAGCTACGTCACTGAAGTCCGGCCTGCAAAGGACCCAACTATTGAAACCTATTACACTAATAATGCATATCTGTTTGTGCATTGTCGTGGGGTAGAGGGGGAAAAGTTTATGATGTTTGTATCTCATGATAAAAAGAATACAGATGTTTAAAAAAAACTGAACCAATGATTCACAGCTCATGACCTGTAAAGCTGTGCCAAGACACCAACTGCTTTACAGTCCATTCACACACCTTTCATATGTGACACACAAAACCATTTACATCGCCAACTATGGACCCAGCACATTACAACACTAACATCAACAGACAGCACCACTCAAGAGCCTATGACTTTCATATGCCCACATGTCTGACATAGCAATTACACCAGCTGACTGAGTGGGTGTACTGGTGTAGTGACCAACAGCAAGTCACTACTCACACACTGCCAGTCAAACACCAGTCCATGTACACCACCAACCATGCACCAGTCTATGCACACCACCAGCCAGTCCACCCATATGCCATCCAAGTGCCAAATGCACGCACACAGCCAGCCAAGTGCCAGTCCATGCAAAACGCTATCATTTTTTTTTAAGAAAAAAGAAAACACAAACCAATTGTAAGTAAATACAGAACTACAACCACAACAGCTCTGACTAAATCCAACACATTAATGCCAACAGTGAAACTGAACAAAAAATATAAAATGATACAGATAAGACAGGGACCACAGACTCCTGCAACTGAAAAAATGTCATCTTTGACTCTGGAGAACAATCCTTGAACACAACAAAAGCACTAAAGGTTGTTAAGTGGAACAAATGGATAGCCAATTGTATATACCAAATGTAAGCCTTACCAACAGCAATGTAAGGTTCCAACCTCTGATCTACTCTATCTACACCACTGATATGCTTATTGTAATCTAAAATTCACATCGATTTGCGCACTCCAGAAACCCAGCCCCAAACAGCCACAGGTGAAATACTTTCATCATGGATTGTAGTCAGCAGGTAGACATCCCTCCTGTCTGCAAGTTTCACAGCTGTCCCCACTCAAGTGTTTTACAAATAGGCTGCTTTTGATAACCTTTAAGGTTAGAGAAGACTGTGCCACAGGTAACAGTGTCCACTTTAAACAATTCCCTGAACAATTGCACACCAGTGTAGAGGTTTTCTACATATAAATGGTGACCTTTGTTAAAAAGTTATCTTCCAAGTTCCCACACAATTTTCTCACCAACTCTGTAAGTGGACGGACAGCCATGGGGTCAATAGTGGAATCCATAGCAGTGTACACCCGGAAATTATAGACATATCCTGTATTATTCTCAGACAGCATATACATATTCATTCCATAACGTGCCCTCTTGCTAGGAATGTGCTGCCTAAAAACCAAACAGCCCCTGAACAGGACCAAAGACTCATTCACAGCTATTTCTTTCCCTGGAACACAGATCTCGGAAAATGTACCTACAAAGTGATAAAGGAGACGATCACAATCAGGGTGATCTTGTGGCAATTCTGAAGCATAATCAACAAAATGCAGAATCCGAAGCAAAGCAAATACCTATCACAACTCAGGATTGCAGGAAATATGGTAGTTGCCATTAAGGGACTGCTAGACCAATATGAAGACAGTGGCAGCTTCCTTATAAAGCCTATCAAAAAAGTTAAACCCCAGAACTTCTTCAACTCATCCAGATTTGTGGAAGTATATCGGGTAGCTCTAGAGTGGGGCTTAAGTCTGGCACTCTTGTCCCTCAAATACTGTTCGGCATACAAATTAGTCTGGTCAACAACTCACCTGAAAATACATTATCCACTAACAACTGAAAGAAATTTATAGACAAAATGTTTTCAGTATTCACTCAACACCCTGTGACACCATAAAAGGCAGAAACCACTGGTGCATCATGTTTGGGGCAACCCAGAGTTCAGCTCTTCCAATGGGAAGCCTTTCAGCTCTAGGGTGAAATCCAGATGCCTCTAGCTGAACTACCGGCACATCAGTACCAACTTCCTAAGGGTGAATGTAGGAGTATCCGGCGCTTAACCTCAATATTTTCTTAACACAAGTAGCTAGCGGTGCCAATAGCTAGGACCTCACTCTAAATAAAGTCCCAATTGACAATAAAGAATTGTCACTCAATAATCATACTGCAAAGGCACACCCTACAATGATTTTCAGAGTTCATATCCTTGCCAATAATTAAAGACAGTCCTCCTCCAACGGACTTCATAAGTTGAATCCAATCGTATTTTATTCTTCTTGAAAAAATGGCTTCCAATACTTGTTCAAAATTCCAACCAAAACAATTGTTCAAATTCCATCCGTCAACACGTGTTTCGTCTGGGGAATACCCCTTGACTTCGTCAGGACCTCCTCAAATAATCCCTATAGCCCAAATATTGCCGTGTAACTCGTCTCACTATATGTATCAGAACCTTTGTCTTTTATTAGTATGTGCTTTTGTACCAAAGAACCGGCGTATCCTTCAACTTTATTTAATCGCGTTCTATCCGCGAGTACGTCGGAAGAACATAGAAGAGAACCCGAGAGTCTGCATCGGCGCATCAGTGTCCTCTTCTAAAACAGGCACTTCATCCACATGGGAGTAGCTTCATCATCAGATGATGCCTCTCGCAAGGAAAATTTCCTGTCAGAATGTTGCACTTCCTCTTCTGCCTCAGATGCAAAGCCAGTTTCATAATCATGCTCAGAGGAAAATGTAAGAAGCATCCCAACAACCTGCTGAGCGGTAATCCTGCGGCTAGCCATAATCCTTACTAATAAGAGTAAGTTGACAAATAAGTCAACAACAACCAACAGTGGGTTAAAATAAATAAAGTGTGGTCCTATCATAAAGACCTATGTATTCAAAAACAATACCACGCACTTGCCAGGGACAGCTAGACTCACCAGCCCCTACTCTGTACAGACACAGCAAACACCAACAATATCCCACTAAAAAGGAAAATCACAATAAAATTACGCAAAAGACAACACAACACACATTGAGGACAAATCCAAGGAGAATTTTGCACACAATAAAGCATAAGCTAAATATGCTGCTATTATTACACCATTTACAAAAAACTCAGTATTGCATAGCAATGATACTCATTTGAAGTAAACAGTACGAAAAAAATTTCTTACCAAACATATGTCACTACGCAAACAGCAGATCGACCACTGCTGAAACCTCAAGCAGGAGTCACAGCAAAGAATTCAAAAGTACTAGAATAAAAAGAAGAAATAAAACATTATGATCACAAATGCAAATGATGCACCACATCAAACAATCCATGGCAGGCAAGCTCCACTCTACACATACAGCCAGGCAAGCACCAGTCTATGCACACCACCAGGAAAGCACCAGCCCATGCACACTGCCAACCAAGGGCCAGTCCAGGCACATTGGCAGTCAAGCGCAAGTCCACACACACGGCCAGCCAAAGATTCTGAACCTTTTCTAGAGTCTAGTGGTTTTCTGCCCCCTGGGTGCAGATAAGCCTAAAAAAATTACCAATCTGCCCCCAAGAGGTGCAGAAACTGACAAAATATTTGCCCGCAAAAACAGAGCAACCCTTGCCCACTTGGCTGCTCCTCAACATGGCCAAAATTTAAATCCCTGGTGGCCTAGTGGTTTTCAGCCCCCCTGGGGGAAGATGGGCCTAAAAGATGGTTTGAATTGGCCCGAAGGTGGGCAAAAACAGCCAAAGTAATTTCCTCCTAAAGGGGAGTGACCTTTGCCTAAGGGATCGCTCCACAAAATTACCAAAATTAAAATCCCTGGTGGCCTAGTGGTTTCTGCCCTCTTTGGGTGCTAAGGAACCTATAAAAATGGCCGATCTGCCCCCAAGGGAGGCAGAAATGGCTACAATAACTGCCCCTAAAGGGGAGCAACCGTTGCCCAAGGGATTGCTCCCGAAAATGGCCCAAATTAAAATCCCTAGTTGTCTAGTAGTTTTCTGCAATCTGCCCCAAAGGGGGGCAGAAACAGCCAAAATAATTTCCCCCTAAAGGGGAGTGACCCTTGCCTAAGGGATCGCTCCCCAAAATTGCCAGAATTCAAATCTGTGGCGTCTAGTGATTTATGGCCTAAAACAATGGCCAATCTGACCCTAAGGAGGGCAGAAACTGTCAAAATTATTGCCCCCTAAAGGGGAGCGACCCTTGCCCAAGGGACCACTCCTAAATTCAACAAAACACACACACAAACAAAAATCCCTGGTGGCCTAGTGGGTATTCTTGCTGCACAATCGTGACCCCATGCTCGATCGTGCATCAGGAATACATTTCAAGGAGACACCTGGGGAAAGGAAAAACTCTTTCCTTTTCCTCCGGTGCCTCTTTGAGAGTCACAACTTCTCCCAGGAGGAAAACTTACCTCCTTTCTCCTCAGGTGCTGGATGTAAATGGGATCTAGCCACTAACGCTCTAATGATGCCGGCATGCAGCTTGCACACTGACATCATCAGATTCCTGGGGGAGGGGGCAGGGATGGCAGGGGAAGCACTTCTTCTGCCACGCCCGATGGGGGATGTAGAGTGGCAGTCTACAGGGGGAGCACCAGCACTTCCCTATGGGTTGGGCTGGGAAGTCCTGGAGCCATCCAATGCACATACCCACTGTGGCATCAGATGGGCTCCTAGCCATGCAACGCAAGCAAGGGGTTAAGGGGCAGAGGTAGTTTCTTCTAATGATTAAGTGAAGATATGAGTGTGAACAGGAGACTTGTGCAGATGGTACTCAAAGTGTGCAATTGGGTAACAGCTAGTGATAAGGCAGCAGGCTGCTGACATTTCTTTGATCCGGTTCACTGCACTTGTCTTCCAAACTACTCTGTAAAAACGACACAAAGGAGGATGGGGAGGATACCACCAGATGTGTAGCCACCCTACTAGATTACTGTGAAGAGAAATAGAGACAGAGTCAGAACTGTGGAGACATATAAATTCCTTGTCTCTCCCCATCTGTTTTCTTCCATAGTGAGCATGAAAGGGAAATACATTCAGCAAAAATGCTGGTGGGTTTGACATGGCCAGCACATTTGTGCCACTGGCTGCTGTCAACTCACTTATCACATGAAGATCTAACTAATAGCCGAGTAAGAAAAATGATGCTGATGAACCCTCTTAAATCCATCACAAACCTTGAAAGACATGGTGCATTGGAGAGCGAACAGACCACTCAGACACTAGACTTCATGTGATTAGTTCACAGCTCCTTACTGACAAATCTGTCAAGTTGGTGTGATCCTGGACAACTTAATTGGGTGATCTGGTATGTTTAATCAGTCATTAAATAAAGACGTGCATCATTAAAAAGACATTTATTATCTGCTTTCTGGGACCTGGGCCTATAGTGTTAATGAAGAAGCACAGGCCTTCGCCATCTGTTTACCTTATGGGATCGGACATCAGAAAAAAACATGAAACCTAAATGTTAGGCTAACAGAGTACACTGTACATCAGATTCACAGTTTACCCATTCTAAATTGAGTCAGACAGACAGTCAGGTTCACTGCAATGGAGTAAAACTTACTACATCAACCTAAACCTTCCGCCTATGTTGCTAAACTGTTGGCATAAGGCAGACATATCATGAATCTTAAGCCCAGACAGTAACATTTTCATGTGGCTTTCTTCCTTTTGCTTATTTATTCAGTGCCAATCTTCATGGATTTCAGAGTAATTCCTCAATGTCCACTGTGGGGAAAACATCTTTTTTTTCTATCTTCCTCCCATGTTATTGTTTATGGCTGTTGGTGTTATTGACCTGTGCAGTGTCTGAGGTCGGTGGATGAGACCTCAGACAAATGTGCGTGGTTTGAAAAGTCAACGGATTTACTCGAAAGTTACTGTGCATGCTATTTTGGTGAACAATTATCTGTACCCAAAGGTTGAGAATATTAAGATTTGACCTCACCACTAAATATTTGGTCTACTGATTCCTTATTTCAGAAATGTTTTCTTTGACAAACACTTGGCAGAGTGGCCAGAAGTAAAGTACTGGGATTTGTGCAAATGCTTCCTTGCCTTTCATGGGGACAGATATCTACAAAAAGATAAGCGTAATCATGGGCAATGCCTACCCTTGTGGAGCTTTCATGCCCCCTCAAAGATATTACGCCATGCAGCATAGCCTGCCATGCAGTCTGCAGTGCAAAGTCACAAACAGGAAAAGTGTATCACTGGATGTGAAATACTAGGCAGTTTAAATAAGTCCATGAATAGCTGCTCTTTGTAAGAAGCACAGCAGCTGGTCATATATGCAAGGAGGGATAATTCATGTCTCTCCAAATAATTTCAATAAACGCTGCATTCAGGGGGAATGAGAATGAAAGCTGTGATTCTGGAAAAAAGCTAACTTTTGTTTACTCGCTAAAGCAAAGGTGTAGGAGGCTGGGCTAAAAGCATATCTGACGGAACCATATAAAGGGATAGACATTGTGGGAACATACGCAGCCAGAAGCAGTGAGACGCGATAAGTAAGTATTATTGAGAGCAAGCAAGAGGAGGATGGGCACAGTTTCCGATACAGTTCACCAACTCTCCGTTCCCACTTTCTAGAATGTATTCCATTGGTTACCTGCTAACCTGGATACCACACATCCTTCTCTTTAATAAAAAAAAAACCGACATTTCATAATTATAGAAAATACAATAAAATGGTAACTAAAAGAACAAAGAAAAGGAAACTCACTCTGCAAAACTATTACAACTGATCCTCCCCCACATGTATATATTAAGAAGAATACAGTAGGTAGCTCAATGGTGTGTTACTTCATAACAAAATCATTAAATTTCCTGAATGACCCCACTGAACTTCCTACAAGGGTGGACATCCCCACATTTATTGGTGGTTGGCCACTTCTTGCACACACCCCAAGAACATTACCTTCATTCACCATCTCTACTGCATCAGTGCAAGATATGGTTCCCCTGGCATTGCTTGCATCATCACTCAATTCCTCAGTATCCCTTGCCATTTTTTCAGCCTGACTTTGTAACCACCATCTGCCCAGGAGAAGTCATCATGCAACCCTTCGCAATGTTTCCAAGTCAACACTTTGTTACATCTCGCCATTCTCCCCAGGTGCCAGACCTCCCGGTCACTCAACAACGCTGACAGTGAAAAACCTTTCACACTTAGAGCGGTCCTCAGAAATTGCTTCAACCCTTCTGGGTCCTCACACTCAGCTTTACTCTCACTGAATCCCCTGGTAAAAACTTCACTTCTCTCACACCATGCTTCTTGTTATTGTGTTCTTTATACACTTCTTGCGCCTTCAACAAATTCCACTTGAACACTGAGGGAGACCATTTACTTTGCAATTTCTTGTTCATCCAGGCTGCATTGTCCCTGGTAAATGGTTCTCTACTGCTGAGTATTCTGAAGGGACTGTACTCGGTCAGGGTGGTAGTGATTCTGTATACCCAAATTTTTGCTAATTTCTTTTCCCAATCCAACCCAGCATTAATGGTGGCTTGCACACAGCCCATGACAAGTCGGTTGGACTGTTCACCTGCACCATTCACAGCTGGGTAATAAACTTGGACTTAATTAAACTGAAATGGCATCATGTGTGATTTTCAGGCTTCTTTCCCAAAGACCTACAGGAGGTATAACCCTATCACTTCTTAAAAATAACTCATCATCCTTCAAAGATAACTCATTCTTGAGTTCACAACATTTCTTGCATTCCCCTGTTAGTTTGCAGTTTGCAGACCAGCCCATGGTGACATAATCCTTCACTGCCATTAAGGTGTCCTTCCCATTGTAAGCTGCCTGTCCTCAACCTTTATGACATCCTCCTTGTCCTCAGCTAGAACTACACTGCATTCATTCCATACATTTCCATAATGTTCATCCAGTGGTAAGGGTAAGCGGTTCAAATAATCAGCCACCTTGTTTCTGTATCCTGGCAAATATTCCACATCATACGCAAAGCCTAGAAGTCTCAATGTCATTTTAGCATGTGAGGCATATTCTTAACCAACCCACTAGAAGTCAAGACTTTCACAAGAGGTTTGTGACTAATGTCTAAACTTTTCCATGTCCCAAACAGTAGCTTACATTTCTTTCTCTATTACAGAGAATTTTTCATCCGCTAGTGTTAAGTAACAAGATGCACACAACACAGTGCTTTCCGATCCTTCACCTGATTTTTGAGTCAACACTGCACCTTGGAGCCAGATGTAAAAAAAACAGCAGGTTTACAATTTCCTAATAGCAAATGTTAGTGATTCGCTATTAGGAAATCACAAACAGTGAAGCAATACAGTGTGTTTGACACTGTTTGCGAATCCCAGTGGGTCGTAAATTGACCTGCCTCAACAATATTCATGAGATAGGTCGCAATTTGCCACCTATTGGGAATAACCAAAAGTCACAGGGATAGTGGCCTTCTGGGGTCAGCAGACCACCATGCCTGTGACTGTGTTTTCAATAAAATGCAGCCTGTTTTCCTTAGAGGAAAACATAATGCATTAAAAAAAAAAAAACATTTCTTTAAAAAACATTTTTAAGAGTATGCCATGGTCTGTGGGAGCACTGCCTGCTCTTAAAAATGTTTGAGTCCCCAGTCACAAAGTGGGAGGTGGGCCCCATTTGTGAATGGGTTACCACTAATTTGAAGTTGGTGGTAAACTGTGGAAGTTTTGCGTTGCAAATTATCCGTACATGATAGTGCAAGTCGTCATTAGGAAGGAACGCTCTTAACACGCGGTTGCAAATGGCCAGATTCTACAAATGGAACCCCTTGCGACCCATAGATACCTTTGTACATTTGACCTAGCCCCTTACCACCAGCATCAGTAGTGAGGATGCTGTGTGCTAAGATTTCAAACCCTTGCAGGTGAACTTCTGTACAAATACTTTGTTTGTGCTTTCGAATTCCTTATTCAATTCACTACTTCACACAAACTCCTGTCTTTGCATCAGCAACTGTCGTAATCTGAGTATCTTCATCACAATATTTACAACACATTTGGAATACAATTCTGCAAGCCCAAGGAAGGACCTGACCTCTTCCTTTGAAGTTGGGGCAGCTGCCATGCTGATCGATTTCACAAAGTCCTTTTTAAGTGAAATGCCTCCCCTTCTAACCTCATGCCCTAAATACGTAACAGATATCATTGCAAACTTTAAATTTTTTTAATTCAGCTGTCAAGCCCTCAGCTGCTAGTCTTTCTAAAACCTGCCTACATTTACAATTATGCTTCCTCTTATCTTTTCCCATAATGAGTATATCATCTTGAAAGTAACTCCTTCCAGATCTCTGAACAGCCTGTGCAATAAATGCTGAAACACAGCAGCCACTGATGCCAGTCTGAGCAGCATGCGTAGAAACCTGTAGCAGCTGAATGATGTAATAAATGAGGTTACATTTCTGTTGGATGGGTGCAATGGAATCAGGTGGTAGGAGGACGTTAAATCTATTGTAGAGAACCATTCAACACCCTTCCTTTCCACCAAAAGATAATTGATCTTGGGCAGTTGAAATGTATCCACCACAATGTTTTTGTTTAACTCACTGAGACCCACACCCAACCTTATTGTCCATTCTGCTTACGGGCAACTACTAAGGGTGCAAATCATTAGGAGCTCTCAACAGGCTGAATAACACCATTGCTTTCTAATTTATCCAAATCCACCATTACAGCATCTCTGATGTTCAACAGAATACTCCTAACTTTGTGGCACACAGGTACAACTCCTGCTTTAACCACAATCATGTGCATAAATCCAGTCAATTTGCCTACTTTTCCCAAAAACACCTCTGGGTATTGTTTTTGTAACTCTTCTTCCATTGACACTACTGGGTCTCCCAACAGCAACACCTGGTCCTCACTGTTAGGATCTAGCAGGATGCAGGAGACCCCAGTCCTTTCATCCTTAAGCAGAGGGTCCCTGCTCCAGTACATATCATTTTCCTTGGGATTTCCTTCCTCTGAATTAAAAAAACTAATGGCCTGTAACCCACCAAGGGAATCTTTTCCCATATAAAAGTAACAAGATGAACATCAGCAGGGACTAAATGATCACCCAAAACTCCTGCAAACTTATCCTTCCAAACTTCCTGTTGTAGATTGGTGTATGGCAAACTGGAGACTGCCACAATGTGCATCTCCACACCCCTAATCTCCATTCTACAAGACTTTTTTTTTCTTCACTACACCATCAATTCTTAATGCTGTCCTCATACTCAGCTTTGTTCCCCACATTTTCTTTCAATCCTTCATTGTCCATGACATGTTTCACAGCAATACAGCCATTTTCTTTTGTGCACACTTTGGCAAAATATCCTACAATTCCACAATAAGAACATTTAGGGGGTCATTACAACATTGGCGGTAAAAGGCGCTTACCGCCGTGCAGAAGACTGCCAATACACCGCCGCCGCCGCGACATTCCACCACAGCTATTATGACACACATCTTGGAATCCGCCGAAATTCAGACACCCACACAAGACCGCCACACCAAAGGTCAGTGATAAACTGGCGGAAACAAATCCTCCACCTCCACGCCAACAGAAACACACCCATGCTATTACGACCCACGAATCTATGCGGCGGTCTTTCAACAGCGGTATTCCATTGGCGGTACACACAGCTGCGCTCAAAATACACACACATATACAAAACACCGCCACATTGGACAATTCCAAATACAGACACCTGACACACATACAAACAACACATCCACACACCCAATACAATATAAAACACACACCCACATCACCCACAAACCCCTACGAACAAAAATTTGACACTAAGGGGACAGAGAGAGAGCACAGAATAGACAACCCCACTACACAGAGGCACACAACACCATCACCCACACAACATCCACGCACAAAACACCACACAGCACTACACTCACCACAACCATCACCACACACACCACCCCACACATCACCCACACCACCCCATGCCACCCCATGTCATGCCAAAGACACCCCCGCTTCTCCGAGGAGGAGCTCAGGGTCATGGTGGAGGAAATCGTCCGGGTAGAGCCACAGCTATTTGGCTCACAGGTACAGCACACATCAATAGCCAGGAAGATGGAGTTATGGCGCAGAATAGTGGACAGGGTCAACGCAGTGGACAGCACCCAAGAAATAGGGAGGACATCAGGAAGAGGTCGAACGACCTACGGGGGAAGGTGCGTTCAACGGTCTCCAGGCACAATATCGCGGTACAGCGGACTGGCGGCGGACCCCCACCTCCTCCCCCAGAACTAACAACATGGAAGGAGCAAGTCTTGACCATCTTGCATCCTGAGGGCCTCGCAGGAGTCGGTGGAGGATGGGACACTGGTAAGTCAATTCTTAACTATCATATCCCCCACCCTACCTGCATACTATCACACACCCCCTCCATCACCCCCTCCCCTATCACTACAACTCCTCACTAATGTACCCATGACACAAACCACCCATCCCAACACCAAGCCCTGCATGACACAACTAAGCATGGACACCCCTCACTAAAGCATGCCCACTTCACATACCCAGTACACACCCCCAACCATCACCACACAACCCCACACACAGGAATGCTTGCACTGGGGTACACAAACACCCACCCATTGCACACCATTACACACACACATGCAATAGTCTAGCTCTTATGCCCCTGCAGGAACCCGAAGGACCGTCACCACACCAGAGGATCCAGACAACACCACTGCACCCCCAGAAGAGGCCCACAGTGACGAGAGCAGCTCTGCCCTACTGGATCCTGATGACCAGCCCCGACCATCGTGGGCCCCGGGACAGTCGGTTCCCCTTGCACAGGCACAGCCCAACACCGACCTTCCACCCTCTGGTAACACCAGCACAGCACCCACCCAGCGGGCCCAAACCTCCCTACCCAGGACAGGTCAATCAGCAGTGTGTCCACCACTACAGGGCACCCAGGGTAACCCACCACCCCAACAACAACAGGGACCTGGGGGCAGTGGTAGTGGGCACACGGTCCAGGGGACGGAGGCACAGGAACACAGGGGAACTGGGAGGGCTGCTGTGCGACAGGGGGCGGACAGGCCAAGGGAACCCACTCTCCACGAGGCCCTATCCTCCATCATGGGAGCATACCACCACTCCAAGGAGACAATGGCGACGGTCCTGGACAAGTTGCAGGAGACCCTGCGCCTGCAGGACAAACTGTATTTGGGGTTCAGGGAGGAGCTCAGGACCATCAGCTCCGCCCTGGGCACCATCGTAGGGGTGCTGAAGGACATACAGCAGACCTTGAGGGACACCTTGGCACTCCAAGGGGCCCCTGACACTAGCCAGGACGATGAACTGCCCACCACCTCTGCCGGCGCTAGTGGACAGGACGCCCCGCCACAGGACCAGCACCCCACCCCCTGCAGACGGACAACCGGTCCCTGAGATCCAGGAACAGGACATAGCAAGATGGCAAGACCCCCGCCAGGAAATGAGACCACCCTGATTGTCCTCCCACTGTCCCACTTTGTTACCCTGTCCATACTTAAACTGCACCAGCTCCACTTCCTATGCCCAGATGGGCAGTGCACCTGTGAGACTAATAGACTGGACTCTGCCATGGACATTCCTCCGCCATCAGCCATCCTCATTTTACAACCCCCTCCCATTTCTGAGCACTTCAATAAACACCCTTGAAACACAAAACAATCTGGAGTCAGTCTGTGATTTAGTAAAAATGTATTATCAATGACAGTGTCATAAAGGGTTTACCATTGTAAAGCTAACATACCTATGTCACACATCACAAGCCCTTGAAGGATGCAAGCAGTTGACACGTAGGTAACCACACCTGTGAAACCGTAATGGAAGGGTACAACTCAGTTACCAAATATCGAGAAACAGGATAGAGGTAGATGTGTGAAAGTTAATGTAATGCTAAAAATGAAAATGTTCTCACCTGTGTCTCACTGGAAATATTGCTGTATGACTGACTCCCTGTTGTCGTTGTCTTCTTCCTCAGCTTCATCCTCATCACTGTCCACAGGCTCCACAGACTCCACAGCTGCTACAATACCGTCATCGGGATCATCCTCCTGCAGAAAAGGCACCTGGC